>NC_135910.1:17909399-18045692 GCF_964194155.1 Cetorhinus maximus | reverse complement strand
AAGAGCAAGTTGGGGGGGCGGATAAGAATAGGGTTGGGGGGTGGGTAAGAGCAGATTGGGGGGGGGGTAAGAGCAGATGGGGGGGGGGTAAGATCAGATTGGGGGGGTAAAAACAGATTGGGGGTAAGAGCAGATTGGGGGGGTAAGAGCAGATTGGGGGGAAGAGCAGATTGGGGGGTAAGAGCAGATTGGGGGGGAAGAGCAGATAGGGGGGAGAGCAGATTGGGAGGGGTAAGAGCAGATTGGGGGGGAGAGCAGATTGGGGGGGAGAGCAGATTGGGAGGGGTAAGAGCAGATTGGGGGGTGTAAAAGCAGATTGGGGGGGTAAGAGGCAGATTGGTGGGGGGGAGTGAGAGCAGATTGGGAGGGGGGGGGGTTTGGGGGGGGGAGAGCAGATTGGGGGGAGAGCAGATTGGGGGGGGGAGAGCAGATTGGGGGGGGAGAGCAGATTGGGAGGGGTAAGAGCAGATTGGGGGGGGTAAGAGCAGATTGGGGGGGTAGAGCAGATTGGGGGGTAAGAGCAGATTGGGGGGGGTAGAGCAGATTGGTGGGGGGAGCAGATTGGGGGGGAAGAGCAGATTGGGGGGAGAGCAGATTGGGGGGTGTAAAAGCAGATTGGGGGGGTAAGAGCAGATTGGTGGGGGGGAGTGAGAGCAGATTGGGAGGGGGGGGGGTTTGGGGGGGGAGAGCAGATTGGGGGGGTAAGAGCAGATTGGGGGGGTAAGAGCAGATTGGGGGGGTAAGAGCAGATTGGGGGGGGTAGAGCAGATTGGTGGGGGGAGCAGATTGGGGGGGGAAGAGCAGATTGGGGGGGGGAGCAGATTGGGGGGGTAAGAGCAGATTGGGGGGGAGAGCAGATTGGGGGGGGGGAGAGCAGATTGGTGGGGGGAGCAGATTGGGGGGGGAGAGCAGATTGGGGGGGGGGAGAGCAGATTGGTGGGGGGAGCAGATTGGGGGGGGGAGAGCAGATTGGGGGGGGGGAGAGCAGATTGGTGGGGGGTGAGAGCAGATTGGGGGGGGGTGAGAGCAGATTGGGGGGGGGAGAGCAGATTGGTGGGGGGAGCAGATTGGGGGGGGGAGAGCAGATTGGGGGGGTAAGAGCAGATTGGGGGGGAGAGCAGATTGGGGGGGAGAGCAGATTGGGGGGGAGAGCAGATTGGGGGGGTAAGAGCAGATTGGGGGGGGGTGTAAGAGCAGGTTTTGGGGGGGGAGAGCAGATTGGGGGGGGTAAGAGCAGATTGGGGGGGAGAGCAGATTGGGGGGGGAGAGCAGATTGGGGGGGGGAGATCAGATTGGGGGGGTAAGAGCAGATTGGGGGGGGTAAGAGCAGATTGGGGGGGAGGGGGGAGAGCAGATTGGGGGGGTGTAAGAGCAGGTTTTGGGGGGGGAGAGCAGATTGGGGGGGGTAAGAGCAGATTGGGGGGGGTAAGAGCAGATTGGGGGGGGGGTGAGAGCAGATTGGGGGGGGGAGAGCAGTTTGGGGGGGTAAGAGCAGATTGAGGGGGGGGAGATCAGATTGGGGGGGAGGGGGAGAGCAGATTGGGGGGGTGAGAGCAGATTGGGGGGGGAGAGCAGATTGTGGGGGGGAGAGCAGATTGGGGGGGGAGAGCAGATTGGGGGGGTGAGAGCAGATTGGGGGGGTGAGAGCAGATTGGGGGGAGAGCAGATTGGGGGGGGAGAGCAGATTGGGGGAGGAGAGCAGATTGGGGGGGTAAGAGCAGATTGGGGGGGAGAGCAGATTGGGGGGGAGAGCAGATTGGGGGGGAGAGCAGATTGGGGGGGAGAGCAGATTGGGGGGGGGGGGAGAGCAGATTGGGGGGGAGAGCAGATTGGGGGGGAGAGCAGATTGGTGGGGGGAGCAGATTGGGGGGGGGAGAGCAGATTGGGGGGGGAGAGCAAATTGGGGGGGGAGAGCAGATTGGTGGGAGAGCAGATTGGGGGGGGAGAGCAGATTGGGGAGGAGAGCAGATTGGGGGGGGGAGAGCAGATTGGGGGGGAGAGCAGATTGGGGGGGGAGAGCAGATTGGGGGAGGAGAGCAGATTGGGGGGGGGGAGAGCAGATTGGGGGGGAGAGCAGATTGGGGGGGGTAAGAGCAGATTGGGGGGGAGAGCAGATTGGGGGGGGAGAGCAGATTGGGGGGGAGAGCAGATTGGGGGGAGAGCAGATTGGGGGGGAGAGCAGATTGGGGGGGAGAGCAGATTGGGGGAGAGCAGATTGGGGGGAGAGCAGATTGGGGGGTAAGAGCAGATTGGGGGGAGAGCAGATTGGGGGGTAAGAGCAGATTGGGGGGGAGAGCAGATTGGGGGGGGAGAGCAGATTGGGGGGTAAGAGCAGATTGGGGGGGAGGGGGAGAGCAGATTGGGGGGAGGGGGAGAGCAGATTGGGGGGGAGGGGGAGAGCAGATTTGGGGGGGGAGAGCAGATTTGGGGGGAGGGGGGAGAGCAGATTGGGGGGGTAAAAGCAGATTGGGGGGGGTAAGAGCAGATTGGGGGGGAGAGCAGATTGGGGGGGGAAGAGCAGATTGGGGGGGAGGGGGAGAGCAGATTGGGGGGGGAGAGCAGATTTGGGGGGAGGGGGAGAGCAGATTGGGGGGGTAAAAGCAGATTGGGGGGGGTAAGAGCAGATTGGGGGGGAGAGCAGATTGGGGGGGGAAGAGCAGATTGGGGGGGAGAGCAGATTGGGGGGGGAAGAGCAGATTGGGGGGAAGAGCAGATTGGGGGGGAGAGCAGATTGGGGGGGAGAGCAGATTGGGGGGGGTAAGAGCAGATTGGGGGGGGAGAGCAGATTGGGGGGGAGAGCAGATTGGGGGGTAAGAGCAGATTGGGGGGGAGAGCAGATTGGGGGGGGGAGAGCAGATTGGGGGGGGGAGAGCAGATTGGGGGGGTAGAGCAGATTGGGGGGTAAGAGCAGATTGGGGAGGGAGAGCAGATTGGGGGGGAGAGCAGATTGGGGGGTAAGAGCAGATTGGGGGGGAGAGCAGATTGGGGGGGGAGAGCAGATTGGGGGGGGGAGAGCAGATTGGGGGGGTAGAGCAGATTGGGGGGGTAGAGCAGATTGGGGGGTAAGAGCAGATTGGGGAGGGAGAGCAGATTGGGGGGGGGAGCAGATTGGGGGGAGAACAGATTGGGGGGGGGAGAACAGATTGGGGGGGGGAGAACAGTTTGCGGGGGGGAGAACAGTTTGCGGGGGGTAAGAGCAGATTGGGGGGGAGAGCAGATTGGGGGGGAGAGCAGATTGGGGGGGGTAAGAGCAGATTGGGGGGGAGGGGGAGAGCAGATTGGGGGGAGGGGGAGAGCAGATTGGGGGGGAGGGGGAGAGCAGATTGGGGGGGAGGGGGAGAGCAGATTGGGGGGGTAAGAGCAGATTGGGGGGGGGGGAGAGCAGATTGGGGGGGGGGGAGGATCAGATTGGGGGGGAGAGCAGATTGGGGAGGAAGAGCAGATTGGGGGGGTAAGAGCAGATTGGGGGGGGGAGAGCAGATTGGGGGGGGGGAGATCAGATTGGGGGGGAGAGCAGATTGGGGGGGGAGAGCAGATTGGGGGGGTAGAGCAGATTGGGGGGGAGAGCAGATTGGGGGGGGGAGAGCAGATTGGGGGGGAGAGCAGATTGGGGGGGAGAGCAGATTGGGGGGGAGAGCAGATTGGGGGGGAGAGCAGATTGGGGGGGAGAGCAGATTGGGGGGAGAGCAGATTGGGGGGGGGAGAGCAGATTGGGGGGGAGAGCAGATTGGGGGGAGAGCAGATTGGGGGGGGAGAGCAGATTGGGGGGGAGAGCAGATTGGGGGGGGGAGAGCAGATTGGGGGGGAGAGCAGATTGGGGGGGAGAGCAGATTGGGGGGGGAGAGCAGATTGGGGGGGAGAGCAGATTGGGGGGGAGGGGGAGAGCAGATTGGGGGGGAGAGCAGATTGGGGGGGGAGAACAGATTGGGGGGGGAGAGCAGATTGGGGGGGGAGAACAGATTGGGGGGGGAGAACAGATTGGGGGGGAGAGCAGATTGGGGAGGGGAGAGCAGTTTGGGGGGGAGAGCAGATTGGGGGGGGTAAGAGCAGATTGGGGGGGGAGAGCAGATTGGGGGGGGAGAGCAGATTGGGGGGGGAGAACAGATTGGGGGGGGAGAACAGTTTGCGGGGGGGTAAGAGCAGATGGGGGGGAGAGCAGATTGGGGGGGGAGAACAGATTGGGGGGGAGAGCAGATTGGGGGGGAGAGCAGATTGGGGGGGAGAGCAGATTGGGGGGGAGAGCAGATTGGGGGGGGAGAACAGTTTGCGGGGGGGTAAGAGCAGATTGGGGGGAGAGCAGATTGGGGGGGAGAGCAGATTGGGGGGGAGAGCAGATTGGGGGGGAGAGCAGTTTGGGGGGAGAGCAGATTGGGGGGGGAGAGCAGATTGGGGAGGGGAGAGCAGTTTGGGGGGGGTAAGAGCAGATTGGGGGAGGGGGTGTAAGAGCAGGTTTTGGGGGGGGAGAGCAGATTGGGGGGGGAGAGCAGATTCGGGGGGGGGAGAGCAGATTCTGGGGGGGGAGCAGATTGGGGGTGGGGGGGGAGAGCAGATTCGGGGGTGGGGGGGGCTGCTCTGTATGGAACAGACTCTCTCTGAGCCGGGGTCACTCCAGTCATTCGGATTCCTGATGTGAAGGTGTCCGGGACACACAGGGTTAAGGAGCCAGTCCTGCTGCTTGAAGGGGCTGAGTTTGCTTTTCCTTCTCCCCTTGCTCGGTTTGCCTGGTTTTAGCAGGAGGACAAGTCTCTTCCCCCACCCCCTGTGTTCATGGATCGCTCCCTCCTCAGTATCCCCCTGCTCCCTGTCTGTGCTGTTTCCAGCTCTCTCTCTGTCTCTCTCTGTGTCTCTCTCTCTATCTCTGTCTCTGTGCTGCTCCTGATGTCTGGGAGACACACACTGAGCTGCCCTTTGTGAGCTCTGAAGGATTTCAGCTTCACACCGAGACACACAAGTGAAGAGAAGCCCTTTTTGTTTTGGCCGGGGAGAGATTCCGCATGTCGGTGCGATTTGCCTGAGAGGGATCCTCACGGTTGCTGCAGACAGGAATTGGAGGGTAGGTGGAGATTTTATTTTTTGCTGCCTCAGTCCGCTTGAAGCACATTTTCTCTTAACTCAATCCCACAGGGAGAGAGAGAGAGAGAGGGGGGAAGAGAGGGAATGTTATCCCAGGGAATTCTGCTGGCTAATCTGCAGGGGGAAAAAGATGAATTAATCCTGGGGATAAATGAAACCACTTCCCAATGTCTCTCCCTGAAATCCTGCAGGGAATTGTATGTAGTTCAGCAACTAACTCCCTGGCTTTACAAACAAAAGGCTCTTTTTAAAAATATTTATATGTTTTCCTTTTTGGAGCTAAGAGATTCTTGTTACTGATGTCCCGAAATTACTCGGTCCTTATTTTCCACTTCCATTGTATGACTTTTCCAGACTGATTGGAAATTAAGGGTAAACAATATTGGTGGAATTGGGAGGAGGGGATCTGGGTGATTTCTGCTACAGATGGAGCAATTTTAAACTTGGTTAGTTTTAAGGAACCTGGGCCAAAGCCATTGTGACTGATTCCAAGTCTTGGCAAAAGCTGCAGAGAGAGAGGGTTGGTCACTCCTCACAGCAGGGGTGCAGGAATAGGAGTAAAGTTCAGCAACTCCCGCTGTGCAGAATGATTTATTTCACTGAACCGTGTTTCACTCACTGAGTGTGTGGGTCAGTGAGTAACACTTACCCCTCCCCAGGCTCTGGCTTCAAGACCCACTCCAGAAACTTCGAGGGTCAGTACTGAGGGAGTGCTGCACTGTCGGAGGGTCAGTACTGAGGGAGTGCTGCACTGTCAGAGGGTCAGTATTGAGGGAGTGCTGCACTGTCAGAGGGTCAGTACTGAGGGAGTGCCGCACTGTCAGAGGGTCAGTACTGAGGGAGTGCCGCACTGTCAGAGGGTCAGTACTGAGGGAGTGCCGCACTGTCGGAGGGTCAGTACTGAGGGAGTGCCGCACTGTCACAGGGTCAGTACTGAGGGAGCGCTGCACTGTCAGAGGGTCAGTACCGAGGGAGTGCTGCACTGTCGGAGGGTCAGTACCGAGGGAGTGCTGCACTGTCGCAGGGTCAGTACCGAGGGAGTGCCGCACTGTCGGAGGGTCAGTACTGAGGGAGTGCCTCACTGTCGGAGGGTCAGTACTGCGGGAGCACGGCACTGTCGGAGGGTCAGTACCGAGGGAGCGCCGCACTGTCGGAGGGTCAGTACTGCGGGAGTGCCGCACTGTCGGAGGGTCAGTACTGCGGGAGTGCCGCACTGTCGGAGGGTCAGTACTGCGGGAGTGCCGCACTGTCGGAGGGTCAGTACTGCGGGAGTGCCGCACTGTCGGAGGGTCAGTACTGCGGGAGCACGGCACTGTCGGAGGGTCAGTACTGCGGGAGCGCCGCGCTGTCGGAGGGTCAGTACTGCGGGAGTGCCGCGCTGTCGGAGGGTCAGTACTGCGGGAGTGCCGCGCTGTCGGAGGGTCAGTACTGCGGGAGTGCCGCACTGTCGGAGGGTCAGTACTGCGGGAGTGCCGCACTGTCGGAGGTTCTGTCTTTTGGGTGAGACATCCTGAGTCTTATTGCCTGACCTCTCGAAGGGATGTAAAAGATCCCATACGGCAGGGGCATTCTCCCCAGTATTCTGGCCAAAATTCATCCCTCAAAAAATATCAGCAAAATAACCAGATGTGGGAGCTTGCTGTGCACAAACTGCCCTCTGCATTTCCTACATTACACAGTAAGGCCACTTTCTAACAGTTTCTTGGGGGAATGAGGAATTGTTCTCTGGGTGAAGTGGGTGGGATGGGACTACAGCTTTGCAGGATTAACCTGGAGGTGGGGGGTAGGGGCAGTTGTTTAGAACAGGAAGCACCGAGGTTGTTTATCCATTGTCAGGGCAACACTGCGGAGAGGCAAGGAGCTGAGGCCTGGGCTTAATGTTTTAAGATGATTTTCAATTTCTTGGTCTTTCACTCAGCCTTTATTCTGTTTCTGTGATAGTTTTATTGGCAAAATTTCCAGTCAATGAAAAGTTAGACTAATTGTCCCAATGTAAACTTGCCCCTGTCACAATTCCAGATGCCCCTCAGTGCCTCCCAGCTCTCACTGTGGCCCTCCCCCCACCTGCTTCCCCGATTGTGGCGTGGCTGGGCAGGGAGGGAGTGAGGGACAGGCACTGATGATACATCCCCAAACAACCAGGCCAGGGAGGGCAGGAAGATCCCACGTTGAATTGCTGACCTGTTCTGAGTTGAGTGCCATTTGGGGAATGTTATAGCCGCTTTCCTCTGCACTGGCTCTGACTCAATGGATGACATTCCCACCTCTCCTCTGTCAGAAGGTTGCGGGTTCAAGTCCCACTCCCTGCACCCAATGCCGTGAGTGAGTGTCCAGTGCTGCACTGTTGGAGGTGCCATCGTTGGGATGAGATTTTTAAACCGAGGCTCTGCCTGTCCTCTCAGCTGGGTGGGAAAGATCCCAGGCGACTGTTTTGAAGAAGAGCAGGAGAGTTCCTCTCCCCACCCATCCCCCACCCCACACCCTGGGTGTCATCAAGGGTGACGTGTGAATACTGACGCCGTGCCACAGGATGATGTTGCCCAGCTGCAGAATGTAGATGAGGAGTAGGAGGGGGGGTGAGGACAGACCCTGGGGGGGAACACCAGAGGTAATGGTGTGGGAGCCGGAAGAGAGGCCGTTGCAAGTGATTCCCTGACTATGATGTGATAGATAAGGATGGAGCCTGGTGAATGCAGTCCCACACAGCAGGGCGACAGTGGAGGAGGTTTGAGGGAGGATGGGGTGGTCAACGGGTCAAAGGCTGCAGACAGATGAGGGGGGGACAGTTTACCTTTATCACAGCCACATAGGATTGACCCCCCCCACCCGACCTCCCCGGGGACCCCCTGTAAATACTGACACACTCCCCGGGGACCCCCTGTAAACACACACACACTCCCCGGGGGCCCCCTGTAAACACTGACACACTCCCCGGGGACCCCCTGTAAATACCGACACACTCCCCGGGGACCCCCTGTAAATACTGACACACTCCCCGGGGGCCCCCTGTAAATACTGACACACTCCCCGGGGACCCCCTGTAAACACTGACACACTCCCCGGGGACCCCCTGTAAAAACTGACACACTCCCCGGGGACCCCCTGTAAATACTGACACACTCCCCGGGGACCCCCTGTAAATACTGACACACTCCCCGGGGACCCCCTGTAAATACTGACACACTCCCCGGGGACCCCCCTGTAAATACTGACACACTCCCCGGGGACCCCCTGTAAATACTGACACACTCCCCGGGGACCCCCTGTAAATACTGACACACTCCCCGGGGACCCCCTGTAAATACTGACACACTCCCCGGGGACCCCCTGTAAATACTGACACACTCCCCGGGGACCCCCTGTAAATACTGACACACTCCCCGGGGACCCCCCTGTAAATACTGACACACTCCCCGGGACAGCAACAGCATTGTCAACATGAGTCTTTGTGTATATTGTTGTTGATAATTTACAATAATAACTGGAAGCCCATGTGTGTCCCTGGAGTAACACACCTTGTGCGTGTAACATGCATCGATATTCTGGCTGTTGCCGACATGTCTCAGTCGGTTACCCTCTCACCTCTGACTCAGACGATCATGGGTTCAAATCCCACTCCAGAGACATGAGCATAAAATGGAGCCCGACACTGGAGGGGAGCTGAGGGAGTGCCGCACTGTCATTTAGATGAGATGTTAAACCAAAGCCCTATCTGCCCTCTAGGGTAGGCACAAAGCTCTTGTGGCACTATTTTGTTGTACCCCATGTGTCCTGGCCAAAATCCACTCAAAAAGAAAAACCCCAAATGATGTGCTCATTACCACGTTGCTTTTTGTGGGATCTTGCTGTGCGCAAATTGGGCTGCTGTGTTTTTTTTTCTACATTACAACAGTGACTACACTTCAAAATATGGCTGGAAAGGACTTTGGGGTGCCCGGAGGCTGTGGAAGGTGCTATATAAATGCAAGTCTCCTTGTTGATGGGTCCCTTGCTCCGGATACCACAATGTCTTTTACCTGGAGATTCACTCTAGGTTTCTCCTCCCGTGCCCCCCCAGTCGGCCAGCGCAGACCCGGTCCCCGAGTATATGTGAGTTTCCAGCAGCCCTTGCGCTCCCCGAAGCCTGGATCCAAGGGCCCCAAAAAAAGCACAAACTGTTCCGAAATGTGTCTTTTATTTTTGTTTGTCAGCCACGGCCAAGCTTGCCTTGAGTTATTGTTTCTCCGTGTGGAGAGTGCCTCTCCGATAAGGAGCTGTCAGAAACGCTACGCACTTCGAACACTGTGTTCACTGTTAACACCCAACATCCCCCACACCCCTTTGGAAGTTAAGACAAGACTGGCTCCATCCAAAGAAGCAGTTGGGAAATGGATCTGCGCGGATGGGGAGATTCATCCTTCGGTTTGGCGAGGAACTGTGCCCAGGTTTGAGCCTGTGTGGCCGATCAGACCTCATCCTGGATCGAGCTGCCGGAAAGACCCTCCCACGTTGATAGTTCAGCTCAATTAAAGAGGTTAGGGATGCCAGGGGTCACAAGTTTAAGTTGGACGAGGCCAGATGGAAGTGGGAGCAGGAGAAAATTCTTTCTTTCGGGCGTTTCTGACTGGGCAGAGGTTACCTGGTTCAAGTGGTAGTTACCTGGTATCAACAGTCAGGGCCAGAGTGATCTCCTGGACTAGTTTTAGTCACTGGGGGAGACAGGTTGGGGACGGGGGAGAGGGGCTAATGGTGTCAGACAATACCACTACCCTCAGGGTAGGTGGTGGTGTTGCGGTATTATCACTGGACTCTTAATCCAGAGACCCAGGATAATGCTCTGGGGACCAGGGTTCGAATCTCACCATCGCAGATGAATTCGATGGAATTAAAAAGTCTAATTGTCAATTGTTGTTAAAAACCCATCTGGCTCCCTAATGTCCTTTAGGGAGGGAAATCTGCCGTCCTTACCCGGTCTGGCCTACATGTGACTCCAGACCCACTGCAATGTGGTTAACTCTTAACTGCCCCCTGAAATGTTTGAGCATGACACTGAGTTCAAGGGCAATTAGGGATGGGCAACAAATGCTGGGCCTAGCCTGTGACACCCACATTCCATGAATAAAATAAAAAAATTCTTTCCCCTTTAAATGAGTGTTTATAAAACAATAATTCAGCCACAACTGGATTATGTCTGATTCTGGCCAACACTTGTTCGGAAGGAGGGTTTTCAGTTATGTGGATATGTTGGGGCTGTTCTCCTTGGTGAAGAGAAGGCCGAGAGGAGATTTGATCGAGGTGCTCGAAATCAGGAGGAGTCCGGAGAGAGTGGATGGGGTTCCCATTGATGGAAGGATTGAGAATCAGAGGACACTGATTTAAGGTGATAGGTAAAAGAACCAGGGGTGACATGAGGAAAAATGTTTTCACACAGTGAGGGGTTAGGGTCTAGAGTGTAGTTCCTGAGAGTGTGGGGGAGGCAGGGTCAGCCATGGCTTTCAAAGGGGAATTGTGCAAACACTTAGAGAGAGAAAAAAATATAGCAGGGGAAAGGGTGCGGGAGTGGGACCAGCTAAATTGCTCTTGGAGAGGCAGCATGGACTCGATGGGCGGAATGGCCTTCTTTGGTGCTTTAACCATCCTATGAAATTGCTCTAAGGGTGTTTTTGGTCTCTTCAGTGGATGGGGTTAGGGTGGGAACAAGGAAGTGTATCAAACTGTGTGGGTCAGGCTGGCTGGACAGAAGGCTGGCTGAACAGAAGGCTGGCTGGTCAGAAGGCTGGCTGGTCAGAAGGCTGGCTGGTCAGAAGGCTGGATGGACAGAAGGCTGGATGGACAGAAGGCTTTTTCTGGTCCACCATTGTCTTTATGTTTTCCAGAAAGTTGTGATGAGACTAAAATGCCACCAAAACTTCAGAAAACAATCACACGGTTTACCAAGACTGATCCATTTTGCTGGGATTCGTTTCTTTTATGGGATGTGGGTGTCGCTGGCAAGGCCCAGCATTTGTTGCCTATCCCTAATTGCCCTTGAACTGAGTGTCATGCTCAGCCATTTCAGAGGGGAGTTTAGAGTCAACCACATTGCTGTGGGACTGGAGTCACATGTAGGCCAGACCATGCCCTTCCCTAAAGGGACATGAGTGAACCAGATGGGTTTTTACAACAGTTGATGATAGTTTCATGGTCACCATTACTGAGACTAGCTTTCAATTCCAGATTTTATTAGTTGAATTTAAATTCCACCAGCGGCCATTGGTGGGGTTTGAACCCATGTCCCCAGAGCATTAGCCTGGGCCTCTGGATTACTCGTCCAGTGATGTTACCACTCTGCCACCATCTCTCCAGAAAGCGTAGCAATACAGGAAAGTCCTCAATATACCATAAAGCCTTCAGTATAATATTTACTGAACCTCTGTAAGGGAGACATTTGAGTGGGTATGAGCCTATGAGTGTGCTTTTTAAACGTGTACGATTTGCGATGTTTACACATTGGAAGCAGTTTAGATGCTGAGCAGCTGCCTCCATGTTGCCCAGTCACGCTCCAGGCAGCTGACAACTGTTATACCACACACACTCCAGATACAACATGTCCCCTCACACACTGACTGAAGCTTTACCTCATATTGTGCTCCGTCTGGCTGAACTTGTTCTCTCACTGAACAATTTCTCCTTAAATCTTGTCTTACTTCCTCCAAATAAAAGGTGTGGCTATGGGTACCCGCCGGGACTTAACATTGAGCTCAACAACTTCAGACCTCCCTCCTCCCTCCTCCATCCCCACCACTTTTTATCCCCTTTTCAATATTCATTTCTATTTTTAAATTTTTATTTTTTATCCACTTGTTTTTATTTATTTCCATTTTTATTCATTGTTTTATCCCCACCTTTTATCCTATTTTCGATCTTTTTTTCCCCCTCACCCCATCTCCACAAGGATCATCTGCCACTTGTTCATGTTGTTCTTTCCAGAGTGTTTACCCTTGTCCGGCTATTACCACATTCTGCTTTCTGATCTTAACGCCACTATCAGCACCTCCTTTAGCCAGTACCACTACCATTAACACTCCCTTTGTCCATGACATCTTTGTCAATCTCTCCTTTGCCTCCACCTATCACTGGCCTTCTATCCAGCTCCACCTGCCCTTAAACAGTGCAAATTTCATCACATTTTTACTTTAGCTCTGATGAAGAGTCATACGGACTCGAAACGTTAACTCTGTTTCTCTCTCCACAGACGCTGTCAGACCTGCTGAGTTTTTCCAGCATTTTCTGTTTTTGTTTGTGTTTAAAAAGTGTTTGGCAGAGATCAAGTCAAATCCACCTCTTGTCCTCCATCTTTATGCTGGTGTTGGAGTTTGGCACAGCAGAGACAAATGTTAGTCGGAGAGTTACAATGTTGAGCGATTGACCGAGTTCACTCAGTGGCCTTGCTCCTCCTCATTTCTGTGACCTCCTCTAGCCTCCCCCGAATCACCTAATTCCGGCCTCTTAAATCCCCAATTTTAATCGCTCCATTATTGGCGGCCGTGCCTTCAGCAACCAGGGCCCTAAGCTCTGGAATTCCCTCCCTAAACCTCTCCGTCTCTCTCCTCCTTTAAGACGCTTCATAAAACCGACCTCTTTTGTCTCTCTAAGATCACGTTGTGTGGCTCAGTGTCAAGTTTTGCTCCTGTGAGGCACTTTGGGATAGTTTATTCCATTAAAGGTGCTACACAAATGTAAGTTGTTGTTGGCTTGCCTCTCCCCAACATCCTGCGGCTGTGCAACGTGCAATGGACCTAGGGTTGCCAACCCCTCCAGGATTGCCCTGGAGTTTCTAGGAATTGAAGATTAATCTTCACTCAAAAGCCTGGGGGTGGTTGGGGGGGGTGGGGGAGGGAAACAAGTGTCATCGGGGGAGGGGCATAAAGTTGTGTTTTTTAAAAAATTCTTAAGTCTTTGGTTGGTTGGATTTGTTTTGGAAATGGGGAAATGAAGCCTGTTTAGTGGTTGGTCAAGAACCTTTACATTGGGGAAGTGAAGAATCTACTCGCTCCCTGATTGGCTAAGGGAAGGTGGGCGCCAGGAGGATGGGCTTATGTGAGCGATCGATGGCAGAAGCGTGTGGGGGGTGGAGCGATCAAAGACCATGTGATGAAACCTCCAGGAGTATGTCCAACTAGAGTTGGCAACCCAAAGTATAACACCTACTCAACATTTCCACTCCTCTCGGAGAGCATTTGCTGCTAGGAGACCACCCCCTTGGCAACCCGGTTCCAAGTTGTCTTGCTTCGGCTGATCAACCAGGATGACCCTTGATGGAAATGGCTCAGGAAGGAGGAGTCAGGGGTGTGAACAGTGTTTGATTTGCCCCCTTCCCCTCCCACACTCTCCCCCCCCGCAGCTCGTGGACCCAAGAGCCAATAGAGACATTCACAGCTGCAACTCTCTCCCTCAATGAGATTAGCGAACTCCGCACTGACCTCAGAATGAATCCAGAACCTTCCATTCTGTCTGAATCTGTGTCGGATGAGGTTGTGCGGAGTCGCAATAGGAGGTCCCTGGCATTGCTGCTAAATCAGAACTGTTCCTGAATAATGAGACGGGGAAACCGAGGGGAGGTGTCTTCTGATGTGAGTCCGAGGGAGTGCCGCGCTGTCGGAGGGTCAGTACTGAGGGAGCGCCGCGCTGTCGGAGGGTCAGTACTGAGGGAGCGCCGCCCTGTCGGAGGGTCAGTACTGAGGGAGCGCCGCGCTGTCGGAGGGTCAGTATTGAGGGAGCGCCGCGCTGTCGGAGGGTCAGTACTGAGGGAGTGCCGCGCTGTCGGAGGGTCAGTACTGAGGGAGCGCCGCGCTGTCGGAGGGTCAGTACTGAGGGAGCGCCGCGCTGTCGGAGGGTCAGTACTGAGGGAGCGCCGCCCTGTCGGAGGGTCAGTACTGAGGGAGCGCCGCGCTGTCGGAGGGTCAGTATTGAGGGAGCGCCGCGCTGTCGGAGGATCAGTACTGAGGGAGCGCCGCACTGTCGGAGGGTCAGTACTGAGGGAGCGCCGCACTGTCGGAGGGTCAGTACTGAGGGAGCGCCGCACTATCGGAGGGTCAGTACTGAGGGAGTGCCGCACTATCAGAAGGTCAGTACTGAGGGAGTGCTGCACTGTCGGAGGGTCAGTACTGAGGGAGTGATGCACTATCGGAGGGTCAGTACTGAGGGAGTGCCGCACTGTCGGAGGGTCAGTACTGAGGGAGTGCTGCACTGTCAGAGGGTCAGTACTGAGGGAGCGCTGCACTGTCGGAGGGTCAGTACTGAGGGAGTGCCGCACTGTCGGAGGGTCAGTACTGAGGGAGTGATGCACTGTCGGAGGGTCAGTACTGAGGGAGTGCCGCACTGTCGGAGGGTCAGTACTGAGGGAGTGATGCACTATCGGAGGGCCAGTACTGAGGGAGTGATGCACTATCGGAGGGTCAGTACTGAGGGAGTGATGCACTATCGGAGGGTCAGTACTGAGTGAGTGCCTCACTGTCTTGAAAGAAGTGGCTAGTGAGATAGCTGATGCATTGGTTTTTAATTTTCAAAAATTCCCTGGATTTGGGGAAGTTTCCATTAGATGGGAAAATAGCAAATGTAACTCCTTTATTCAAAAAGGGAGGGAGATAGAAAGCAGGAAACTACAGGCCAGTTAGCTTAACATCTGTCACAGGGAAAGTATTAGAAGCTGTTATTAAAGATTAAAGCAGGGCACTTAGGCCTAAATCTTCTGGTCGGTGTGTGGGGGCGGGGCCCCGCACGCCGATGCTTAAAATGATACGCGGTGATGTCGGGCGTGCGTCCCGATGTCACCGCGCGTCATTCAGATCTTCAGTTTGGCGGGTGTGCAGCAGAATCGGCCGCGTGCCTGCCGAACTGAAGATAAGACCTACTGAGGCCATTGATCAACTAATTGAGGCACTTGTAAGGCTGACCATCCAACCTTAAGGTTGGTGGAAGAATGAAAATTCTCCCCTTAGAAAAATTCAAGGCAATCAGGCAGAGTCAACATGGTTTTGTGAAAGGGAAATCATGTTTAACCAATTTATTGGAGTTCTTTGAAGGAGTCACATGTGTTGTGGATAAAGGGGAACTGGTGGATGCACTGTACTTAGATTTCTAGAAGGCATTTTGTAAAGTACCAAGTTGAAGGTTATTGCAGAAAATAAATGCTCATGGTGTAGGGGGTAACATATTGCCATGGATAGAAGATTGGCTGGCTTACAGGAAGCAGAGAGTTGGCATAAATGGGTCTTTTTCTGGTTGGCAGGATGTGACGAGTGGTGTGTCACAGGGATCAGTGCTGGGGCCTCAACTTTTTACAATTTATATAAATGACTTGGATGAAGGGACTAAAGGTATGATTGCTAAATTTGCTGATGACACAAAGATAGGTAGGAAAGTAAATTGTGCAGAGGACATAAGGAGGCTAAAAAGGGACATAGATAGGTTAAGTGATTGGGCAAAGATCTGGCAAATGGGGTATAATGTGGACAAATGTGAAATCGTTCGTTTTAGCAGAAAGAATAAAAAAGAAGCTTATTATCTAAATGGTGAGAGATTGCAGAGCTCTGAGATTCAGAGGGATCTGGGTGTCCTGGTGTATGAATCACAAATGGCAGGTACAGCAGGTAATTAGGAAAGCTGATAGAATGTTATCATTTATTGTGAGGGGGAATTGATTGCAAAAGTATGGAGGTTATGCTTCAGTTTTACAGGGCACTGGTGAGACCACATCTGGAATAATGTGTACAGTACTGGTCTCCTTATTTAAAGAAAGATATAAATGCGTTAGAAGTAGTTCAGAGAAGGTTTACTAGAATAATAGCAGGAATGTGCGTGTTGTTTAATGAGGAAAGGCTGGACAGGTTAGGCTTGTATCCACTGGAGTTTAGAAGAGTAAGAGGCGACCTGATTGAAACCTTTAAGAGCCTGAGGAATCTTGACAGGGTGGATGTGGAGAGGATGTTTCCTCTTGTGGGAGAATCTAGAACTAAGGGTCACTGTAAAAATAAGGAGTTGCCCATTTAAGACAGAGATAAGGAGAATTTTTTTTCTCTGAGGGTTGTGAGTCTTTGGAACTCTCTTCCTGAAAAGGCAGTGGAAGCAGAGTCTGAATATTTTTAAGGCAGAGCTGGATAGATTCTTGATTAACAAGGGGGTGAAAGGTTATCGGGAGTAGGCAGGAATGTGGGGTTGAGGTTACATTCAGATCAGCCATGGCCTTATTGAATGGCGGAGCAGGCTCGAGGGGCCGAGTGGCCTCCACCTGCTCCTAATTCATATGTTCGTATGTCAGAGGGTCAGTACTGAGGGAGTGCTGCACTGTCAGAGGTGCTGTCTTTTGGATGAAATTTTAATTTGAGGCACTGTCTGCCCTTTCAAATGTAAAAGATTCCATGGCAGCTATCTTGGAGAAGAGCATGGGAGTTCTAACCTGTGTCCTGTCCAATATTTACCCTTCAACCAACAACACAGTAAGATTATCAGGTCATTATCACTTTGTGGTTTGTGGGATCTTGCTGTGTGCAAATTGGCTGCTGCATTTCCTACATCACAACAGTGCCTATACTTCCAAAAAAAAAAATACTTCAGTGGTGTTTTTGGACATCTGGTTGGGAAAGACACTGTATAAATGCAAGTCTGTCTATTGTTTGTCTATCTTGGATTCTGAGCTCTAATTCCAATTCCTAGAATTCCTTTTAAGGTGTTTGAAATCAAATTGTCAGTTTGTACGTTGTTGCCCTCCTTCCGCTGATGTTTGGAAATTAGCTGCAAAGGCTTATTGACCTGGGATTTGGTGGGGGGTAGAGAGTTGACCCTTTTCCCTCTTAAAGTTCCCCGGACCTGTTTTCTGTCTCTGTTGTTTGTGACAGACCTCACCTGACCCACTCTCGGTAAACTCGCTTGGCACCGCCTCCCATGCCCCCTCGGCCCTGGTTCGCCAAGGAGATCGATTCCCGTTCTTTTTGTTTTGTAACTGGTCGCTAATTGAACAAACATGGAGCAGCAACATTTAATGATCACATCGGCCATGTAATCCGCTGGGATCCTGACAAGTGCTTCAGCAGCTCCAGACGGAATGCGTGTTTTCAGCACATTTAGTGAAAACAGGAATCTGTTCTTGAGGGTAAGACTTAAGGCCAGGGCTGCTGGGAATACAGACTGCCCTGGTGCACAGATCATAGGAGGCCCCTTTCAGCCTGGAGTGCCTGGGTGGCTGAGGGAGTGGCGTTGCGCACCAGTTCTGTATAATGTGGCAGGGAGGGAGCAATTAACCGGAGCCTGGTTTCCTGCTGAGCAAGGGAGGGGTCAACACCACCTGGAGCCCGACAACTTGCATTTATGTAGCAGCCTGGACAAAGTTTTAAAAACCTCTGTGGGAACCTTGCAGTATTGTTATCACAAGGCGTTCTGGCTCGAGGGGCTGAATGGCCTCCCCCTGCTCCTAATTTGTATGTCTGGCAGCCAGTCCTGGGGCATTGCTGGCTTTTGTCTAAAAGGAATTGATGGATATGGGAGGAGACAACAGGGGAAGAGAGTAATTTAAACAATGTGGGGAGAGGCAGGGGAGAGGAATAACTTCAGTTAATCTGATTTTAAGGGTATTTTTTTTTAAGAGTTGATTTTAAGGATATTTTGAGCTGATTTGAAGGCTACAATTCTCCAAAGAGATTGAGAGACGTCAAAGGTGAAAAATGGCCCTTTGGATGATCAAAGTTCATCTCTTTGGAAGCAGTACTTGCCCTTTATAACATTCCTGGTGCTTTTAACTCCCTCTCTAGCCAACTGACTATTCCAAATACCCTTCACTCATGGACAAAGGCATCCTCATTTAAGATTGGTTTTAAATGCACTTTTCGCTAATTTGTCCTCTGACCTTGGTTTAACTCCCTCTCCCTTGGTCCAAGTCCCAAACTCAGCCGTGGGAAATAAAGGATTTGCACCTTTCCCGACCTCATCCTGAGGGTCTTTACAGCCAATGGCGTACTCTTGAAGCTTGCTCAGTGTTGTAATGTGGGAAACAGTTTTATTGTCAACACAGCACTAGTTGGTTGCACATGAAGATATTTTCTCTTCTGCTTTGATTTCCAAGCAGTCGAACCTCAAAAGCCACTAAAACTCCCGATCTGAAGGCCAATCCTGCACCAGCTCTCCCAGAAACAGAGCAACTCGGCCGTATCCTGAAGAGGCTTCATAAACCTTCTCTGCTGTTCTTTCTCCTGCTGCCAAATACTCGCCCGTTCATTGTGAGACGTGCGTCAGTTTGCAAAACCAATGCCTTGAGGGAGGGAGGGTAGATTCTCACCGTGGCACCCGGGCATGAAGATGCCACACGGCAATGGGCCGCCCCCTGTGGGGACGGGAGCGGAGATCGGGTGGTTTCTGTCGCAGGGGTAAAGTTCCTCACCAAATCCACCCGAACGCCTCATTGCTGCTGTCACGCGACCTCTGGCAATGCAGTTTTGCTTTAATGTCAAACACCTGAAAAATAAAATGGTAGAAAATGGGCAGCAGGGGCAGCAGCTATTGGGCTGAATGGCCTGTGGGCTTTGCCAGAGAATCAACCCCTTTTGAATAAGAACAAAAGAATTACAAGCAGGAGTGGCCATTGGGCCCATCAAACCTTCTCTAGCATTCAACATGACCATGGCTGACCTGATTGTGGCCTTAACTCCACTTCCCTGTCCGCCCCCCCCATAACCCTCGACTCCCTTGTCAATCAAAACTCAAACTCAGCCTTGAATATATTCAATGTCCCAGCCTCCACTGCTCTCTGGGGGAGAGAATTCCACAGACTAGCAACCCTCTGACAGAAGAAATTCCTCCTCATCTTGAATGGGAGACCCCTTATTCTGAAACTGTGCCCCCTCCTCGTTCTAGATTTCCCCCCCCCTGCCCCAGGAGGGGAAACACCCTCTCAGCATCCACCCTGTCAAGCCCCCAACACCCCCCCCCGCCGCCCCCTCAGAATCTTCTATGTTTCCATCAGATCGTCCCTCATTCTTCCAAACTCCAATGGGAAAGGCCCAACCTGCTCAACCTTTCCTCAGAAGACAAACGCCTCCAGCCCAGGAATCAGCTGAGTGAACCTTCCCGGATCCCGAGGCTGTCCCTGCCTGCTGCCTCCTTTCTGTTTTTAATGGTTGTGTTGCTATGGTAACTGTGTGACTTTATTATAAAAAGTAAAGGATATTAACTGTCATCTCTGGCAGGTGAAAGGACAGTGGGTTTGACTTGCTGACGTTGCTTTACTCCGATGAACATAGAGAGAATTTACAGAATCGGGCCATTCGGCCCAGCTGCTCTGTGCTAGCTCCACATGAGCCTCTTCCCACCCGACTCCATCTCACCCTATCGACATATCCTTCTATCCCTTTCTCCCTCATGTGTTTATCCAGCTTCCCCTTCAAATATTTGATATTCTTCCATTAACCTTTTTCCTGTTCTCCATTTCCCCCACCCCCACGACCCCCAGTCCCTTTGTTCCGTGCGCAAGAGTCCTAATTTATTCATTTGCGGTTGTGAGCGCCGCTGGCAAGGCCATTATTTATTGCCCATCCCTAAATGCCCTTGAGATGGTGGTGCAGAGCCGCCATCTTGAAAACACCCGCAACTTGCATTTACATAGTGCCTTTTGCATAATAGAATATCCCAAGGTACACCACAGGAGCATAATGGAGCAATGTTAGACACCGAGCCACGTAAGGAGATATTAGGCTGTAAGGAGAAAAAGCGAGGTGGAGAGGTTTAGGGAGGGAATTCCACAGCTTAGGGCTCAGACAACTGGGGCGTGGCTGCCAATGATGGAGTGATTTAAAATTGGGGATGCCCAAGAGGCCAGAATTGGAAAAAGTGCAGAGACCTCGGAGGGTTGTGGGGCTGGAGGAGATTTCAGAGATAGGGAGGGATTTGAAAACTCAGATGAGAATTTTAAAATTGAGGGGTTGCTTCACGAGGAGGTCGACGGCTGGAGTCCGTGTGGTGTAGGTACGTCCACGGTGTCGCAAGGGAGAGAGTTCCAGGGTTTTGACCCAGTGATGGTGAAGGATCGGTGATGTATTTCCAAGTCAGGGTGGTGTGTGGTTTGGAGGTGGCGGTATTCCCACACACTTGCTGCCTCTTCCTCGTCTTCATCATCATCGGGATTCTTCCCGTTCCACTGAGGTTAATAAAACCAATATAACAAACCTGGACCACCTCTGGCTGTATCGGCCATTCCAGCTCCATCTGTTGGTGCGCTGCACTGGGATCCCTTCAAATTCGGGACCCTTTGTGGCTGCCTTTGGGCTAGTCCTGAGGTTGCCAATGCCAACCAACCTGCCCAGCCAGTCTACAACGTTAAAGGTGGTATATAAATGCAAGCTATTGTTGTACTTGTAAAATCCCTCACTACCTCTCTCTCCATGTTGATTTATACTTTGTGGTTTTACTAATCTTGTTTCTCAGCATTAGTAAATGTCATCTTCAGTCTGATCTCACTTTATTCTGAAGCCTTTGGTGAACGCCTTTTACCCTCAGCTAGGATATATTTAAATCTCTCCCACTGCTGGCTCACTATTTGATCTGTGATTTTTTTCTTTTCCCCAACCAATTAATCTGCGCTGTTTCATTGCTGAATCTCCAGTGCAACCTTTTGTCTTGGACTCTCCTGTTTTCTTTCCGCATGTTCAGTAAGAACTTATTTTGGAATCTCCCTAATCTTTCCGAGACAACCAACTCCTAGTTCATCAACCATGAGATTTGGAAATCAATGTTAGATACGCGACACCTTAATTGAGGAAACAGTCATGGTTGGATTCGGAGAAACCTACCCCACTTCAATCAACCTTAACTTAGACTAGTCAAGGCTCACCCTTCTCCCGGCCATTATAATGACTGTTATAACTGAAAACCTCTTTAAACTGCCAACAACGCTCATTCTTTCCTTCCCACTCTTCACTGGTCCATTTAAGGTAATTGTTTCAAGGACCAGAGGGTCAGTAAGGAGAATTCTTTTTGCACAAGGAGCTGTTGTGACCTCAAAAGACCTGCCTGACAGGGCGGTTGAAGCAGATTCAGTAGTAACGTTCAAAATTGGAATTGGAGAAATATTTGACCAGGAAACATGTGCAGGGCTATGGGGAGCAGGGGGAGTGACTCCAATTGAGTGGCTCTTCCAAAGAGCCAGCATGGACTGAATGGCCTGCTTCTGCACTGTGTGATTCTATGATTTGATAACATCCCATAATTCAGATTGTGCCTGTGAGCAGAATTTCTGTGTTTATTCTGCTTATTTAACATGCTCATTCCTGCTCCCATTCTGCTTCTCCATCTCTCCTCCAATGGCCTATATCTAGGGATATTTGATTCCCAATCCCAATCCAGTTTCCATCCAGGCTTAAGCATTCCCCTGCTGGACCATGAGGAAAATCGCGGATAAGGGCGGCTGATCAACCCGCCTTAATTCATCCATCCCAGGAGCTCATAGGGTCCTTCCATTCAATACCAAACTCTCTCCTAAGAGACTCCAGTATGGACTTGATGGGCTGAAGGGCCTCCTCCTGTGCCGTAATGTCCCTATGACTCTAATGAGTTCCACTTGTTCTTCCTGGAAGTGTATCCCATGTGTTGAAGAAGATTTTTGTGTATATTTTACCTTTCAATAAGCTTGATCTTCCATTACACTCCCCTCCCCTCCCAACTTCATTTAATACTAACCTTTTCAAATCCCTTAACTATTGTACATCACTTTATAAAATCTCCTCTCCGCCTCTTTCCCCCAAACTGCCCCAGTTTCCTGTTATTGCTGTCCAGTAACTACCTGATGGTAATATATAGCTGCTGGAATTCCACAAAGGGACTAGTAATGAGAAAGGAAACTAGTTTTGAGATAAAAGATGCTTGTTCTTGCAGGAAAAATTTATCACCAAATTCTTCAGTGTAATATTATATCCTGCGTTATGGGTAAGGGAACATTTCCTGTCATTTTCCCATTTACTGTTCCATATAGAACACATGTAAATTTCTCAAGCTGTAAATTAAACAGCAGGGGACAGTCAAACATACCCACACACCAGAAAAATGTAATTTATTACATTCTATTAAATGAGATTTGCTGAATTTGTTTTTTTAAAACTTTGCTATTGTCCCTTGCTGCTCCCTCCTGGCCTACACCAGAGTCTGTGAACACCCTCTCCCTCGTGGTCAATCTTGAGGAGTGGGGGTTTCGACAGTGAGTGCTGTTTGAGACCCCCATCCTATCCCCGTGCAATGCCCACACGAGAGGGTTAGCAACCCACCCCCAGAATTGCCCTGGAGTCTCCCTGAATTAAAGATTAATCTCCCACTGTTAGCAAAATCCAGGAGAAAATTCATCGGTATGTCAAAAGAACATGGACACCTTTATCTTAAATTTTAATCGAACCTCTTTATTGTCCAGGGGAGGTGGTAGCATAGTGGTGATGACTCTGGGCCAGTAATCCAGAGGCCCAGGCTAATGCTCTGGGGACATGGGTTCAAATCCCACCACGGCATCTGGTACAATTCAAACTCAATTAATAATCTGGAATTGAAAAGCTAGACACAGTAATGGAACCCCATCAGGTTCACTAATGTCCTTTTAGGGAAGGAAATCTGCCGCCCTTACCCGGTCTGGCCTACATGTGACTCCAGACCCACAGCAATGGGGTTGACTCTTAACTACCCTCTGAAATGGCCGAGCAAACCACTCAGTCCAAGGGCAATTAGGGACGGGCAACAAATGCTGGCCTTGCCAGAGATGCCCACATCCCATGAGAGACCAAAAATAAAAGATTTTCACCCAAAGTGATGTTAGCCTTTGAGGGCAGTTAGAGTCAACCATGATTAACACGAAGTCACCTGTAGGTCCAGACCGGGTAAGGATGGCAGATTTCCTTCCCTAAACGGCATTAGTGAACCAGATGGGTGTTTTCTTTGTTGACCACACATCTGATCGCTTCACTTTCACGGAGACCAGCTAATAGCTTAATTCGCTTATTAGAACTGAAGTCGAGTTGTCAATCTGCTTAGGTGGGGTTTGAACTCGTGTCCCTGGCCCAGCAAACTGTGACCAGCGGAGAAATGAAGAACAAGGAATGTACTTGCTGCTAAAAATAGGTGAAGGTTTATGCCAAGTTCATGGGCAACTAGGGCCTGGGATTGAGGGAACCAGCAAATCCTCCCCCTTTTTCTTTTGGCATCAGTGTAAGGAATGAGCTCATTTAACCACAAACATTTATTTGTTTTGAAACGATTCGGCAGCAGATACAGGGCAGAGATGCCAAGTTTTAGCTACAAGGCGATCCTGGCCATTTGCCGGCAGGACTTTTTTTTTAAACGTTCCTTTTATCTTTTTTTTTGTCTATCAAGCATCCAGATAGGATGCAGCTGGTGGACAGACGCATTGTATTGTTCAACTTGACTCTGCTTGTTGCCGGGTAGCCGGGGGCAATTGGACGTGGTTACAATGAGAATCCCCTAAAACGAGGCCTTACCTCCTGGTTCAGGCAGATGTTCAAGACCTCACAGTATCTTATTGATGAAGAGCAGAGGATTCTCCCCCCCCGCCCCAGCGTCCTGGCCAACATTCATCCATAACCGACGCTACCAGACAAATGGACTGGCCGCAATTCTCGTTGCTGTTTGTGGATACAAAATGGCTGCCAGATTTGGCCCCATTTGCCGCAAAGTGTTTTGGGACATCCCGAATCGTGAAGAACGCGCTTAAAAAGGCAAACGTTTCTCTCCATCTAATGCCAGCTGTGGCTCAGTAAGTAGAAGCCTCCCCCTCTGAACCAAAAAGTTGCCCGTGACCAGTTTGGGCTGGTTCCTGGTTTGGACTGGAGGTGGAGTCTTTCGGAAGGGAGCTGGGGTGGGGAGGTGGGGGGGTGCTGGGTAGGGGATTCGGGCATGAAGTCAGTGATGGATTTACAGGGCCTGCCTGGTCCCTTCAGCAGGTGGGTCAAACTGGTGGTGGGTTTGGGCCTGGTTGGGATATATTGGCGAAGTGCCCAGCTCTCATTGTGTGCTAGCAGGCAGCACGCCAAGCCTGGAGTGGGGGAGGCGGGGAATGTTGTGGGGGAGGTTTAGGGAGGAATTTCCTATTACTCCACCACCCCCCGCCCCCCACCCCCACACAATGTTAAAGTCTATTTTTTTTTGTGGGGATGGGGCCTTTAAGATCTGTGGCTGTGGCCAATTCCAATCCGGTACAAAAGGGAGCAGGATCCTACACTGGGGGTGGGTTTCAGACAGGATTAATGAGCAGCCTACAAACCTGCCCAAAAATTGGGTCAGGAAGGTATTGGAGAGGAGGCGATAGTGCCTCTGCTATTTGGGCAGGAGCTGAGATCATGTGAACTGACTGTGAAAGATTCTGTTAGTTGAATATTGCTCAGGACAAGGGATAAATCTCCTTTTTTTTTTCTTCCAATTGTTCTGGGTGATATTTTACATGCGAGGTGGCACCTCAGATTAAGCTGGTGTCTCTGACAGTACCACGCTGGAGTATGGAGCTACCCACTGAATCACAACTCCTGGGAGCACCCACTGAGCATACAGAGGGTGATCCACAGCTGGGACATGTTGCTAGGAGATTGGATTCATTAGAGAAACAGCTGGATGGTGACTGGGGGAAGATGGTAGGGTTAGTGCTCAGGAAGGATTTTCCTTAGCTGAACTGGTCTCTTGTGTGTGCAAACGTTTGTCAATCTAGTTCAAAGCCAGACTCGCAGTAAAAGTGTGTCTTTAGCTTACTTGTGGCTTAAGTGTTGGGTGTCTTTAGATGGTCTCGCATGGGGTTGACAGGCCTTAACATTCCAGAAATATCTCTTTTCGAAAATTTAAAAGGAATGTAAATCACATTCTGTATATTATTTTTGTATATGATGCGCAGAACTGTATCAGTAAAACATAGTCCCTCAGCCCTCAACACACATGGCCTACGTCAACTTCAAAACCAAACGGCTAAATGCAGGAGAGATGAGTCTGATTGTGCCTGAAGACTAAATTATGGAGAAAGATTGGGGGAAAGTTGGCCTGTCACTGTGGGTGTGAGCAAAAGTGCATCTGATAGGCCCTGACTAGCGCAGAAATGTAACACTAGGTCACTGGTGACCATGTGGAACTTGCAGGGAGTGGTTGAGGTGAATAGTTTAATACATTTAAGAAGAAGCTGGATAAGCAGAGAGAGGGAAAGGAATAGAAGGGTTTGCTGATAGGGTGGGAGGAGGAGCGTGGTGTGGAGGATAAACACTAGCATGGAACAATTGGGCTGAATGGTCTCTTTCTGTGCAATAAATTTAATGTAACTGCTTAAGTTAAACTGCAATAGGCATGGTCTAACTGAATGACAGGAGATTCTCGAGGGGCTGAATGGCCTCTCTTCCACGGGCTAGCAATAGGAAAATTTAAGACTTGAATCAGGAGGTAATTCACAGGGAATGTGCAGCCTGTAAATCTGTGAAATGATTCTGGTCCCTGGCTAAGGAACCCAAACATCAGCTCAAGCGCTTAAACAGGGAGCTCGAACCATGTAGGACAGGAGCTGAAAGGTTCAGAAGGTGAATGGGGACTGCCTGAGGTGGGAACAGGGGGAGGGAAACTGGGTGATATATCCTCCGTAAGAGGACACCACTCCTAACAATGTTAGAAATAGGAGCAGGAGGAGGCCATTCAGCCCCTCGAGTCTGCTCCACAATTCACTAAGATAATGACCGATCCAGTTCAACTCCCCTTCCTGCCCAATCCCCATATCCCTTTATTCCTTTAGCGGGGGAGACGGTGGCATTGTGGTAATGATGCTGGACTGGCAATCCAGAGACCCAGGCATGGGGACGGGGGATCAAACCCCACCACAGCAACTGCGGGAATTTAAATTCAATCAATAAATCTGGAATATAAAGCTATTCTCAGCAATAGCGACCACGAAAACTATCATCGATTGTTGTAAAAAGCCATCAGGTTCGCTAGTGTCCTGAAGGAAATCTGCCATCCCTAACCCGGTCTGGCCTACATGTGACTCCAGACCCAGGGCAATGTGGTTGACTCCTAACCCTCCCCTGAAATGGCCGAGCGAGCCCCCCAAGTTCAAGGGCACTTAGGGTCGGGCAACAAATGCTGGCCTTGCCAGCGACCCCCCCCACCATGAAAGAATAATTTAACAACATCCTGAGCCCCCTGGGGTAGGGAACTCCCAAAGATTCACAACCCTCTGAGTGAAGAAATTTCTCCTCATCTCAGTCCAAAATGGCCGACCCCTCACCCTGTGACTGTCACCCACCCCCCTCCCCCCCTCCCCCGTGGACTGGAGTCTCCAGTCAGGGAAACGGCCAATAAACCTGCTGAATAATAATTTTTTTTTTTTAAAAAACCCCCTTTGTTTCACGTGAACCCACAGTTGCCGATTCACCCAGAGGGAACCGGGAGAGATGCCATCAGTTAAGGCCATTCGAACTGGATTCCTTTCCCCAGAAATTCCTGGTGAGTGAGAGATCCCATCTGGATCGAGGAGGCGGGGGGGGCCTTCACCAGAGAGAGAGAGACACTGAGTCACAGATATTCGGGGAATTTTCAGGCAGCCCAAGTTCTGAGAACAAGTAATAAAAATTCCCCAATGGAAACTCCGCTCAGAATCCTGCTGAGAAGAACTGTTAGACTGGCAGATGTGGATTAATGCGAAACATGAGGGCTGTCAGTTGAACAAGGACTTGTATTTTCTCAATGAATGCTGGAGTAAGTAGTTATGGATTTAAAACTGGCATCAGGGTGTGAGGTGTTTTTTTTATTCATTCACGGGATGTGGGCGTCGCTGGCTGGGCCCAGCATTTATTGCCCATCCCTAGTTGCCCTTGAGAAGGTGGGGGTGAGCTGCCTACTTGAACCGCTGCAGTCCGTGTGGTGTAGGTACACCCACAGTGCTGTTAGGGAGGGAGTTCCAGGATTTGGACCCAGCGACAGTGAAGGAGCGGTGATATATTTCCAAGTCAGGATGGTGTGTGGTTTGGAGGGAAACTTCTAGGTGGTGGTGTCCCCATCTATCTGCTGCCCTTGTCCTTCTGGATGGTAGAGGTCGCAGGTTTGGAAGGTGCTGTCTAAGGAGTCTTGGTGAGTTGCTGCAGTGCATCTTGTAGATGGTACACACACTGCTGCTTACTGTGCGTCGGTGGTGGAGGGAGTGAATGTTTGTGGATGGGGCGCCAATCAAGCGGGGCTGCTTTGTCCCGGATGGGGTCGAGTTTCTTGAGTGTTGAGTTTTGGGTTTAAAGTTCTCTCCACACCATTGTCTTTTCAAGTAAGTATTATATTCGAGAAATGTACTCTTTGAGGGATTTCACCTCGGGGATCTGCGCCCAGATTTAGGGGTTGAAAGTGTCTTTGTGGCTGGGAGGGTCCAGTGTGAAATAGGTTTGGCCTTGGAGTCAGTCATGGTCCGAGTGGGGACAGGACCAAGCCACTGAAGTGTCCCCTGTTTGGCAATCGAGAGGCTAAATCACGGCTGGTGTTGGAAATGGCAGAACATCAGGTTAAGGCTGTTGGGTCAAGAACGTTGTTGAGGTGGCGTAGCGAGAGCTCCACATCTGCCTGAAGTGGCGTAGAGAGAGCTCCACATCTGCCTGAGGTGGCGTAGAGAGAGCTCCACATCTGCCTGAGGTGGCGTAGCGAGAGCTCCACATCTGCCTGAGGTGGCGTAGAGAGAGCTCCACATCTGCCTGAGGTGGCGTAGAGAGAGCTCCACATCTGCCTGAGGTGGTGTAGAGAGAGCTCCACATCTGCCTGAGGTGGCGTAGAGAGAGCTCCACATCTGCCTGAGGTGGTGTAGAGAGAGCTCCACATCTGCCTGAGGTGGAGTAGAGAGAGCTCCACATCTGCCTGAGGTGGAGTAGAGAGAGCTCCACATCTGCCTGAGGTAGAGTAGAGAGAGCTCCACATCTGCCTGAGGTGGCGTAGAGAGAGCTCCACATCTGCCTGAGGTGGAGTAGAGAGAGCTCCACATCTGCCTGAGGTGGAGTAGAGAGAGCTCCACATCTGCCTGAGGTGGCGTAGCGAGAGCTCCACATCTGCCTGTGCTGTATCTGACATGGAGAGTTGCATTCCCCGACACCAACATCACTCAGCTTGTCACGCACGCTCAAAGAAAACCCAATACATTTTAAAATATAAAAACAAACGCTCAGTCTAAGGGAGAAGAAGCACCTGGGATTTTCCAGACCGGCCACAGCAGCGATTCCCCAGCGAGCCAGTCAAATCTGGAATTCCCTCCCTGACCATCTCTCTCTTTCTCTCTCTCTCTTTTTCTCTCTCTCTCTCTTTTTCTCTCTCTTTTTCTCTCTCTTTTTCTCTCTCTTTTTCTCTCTCTCTCTTTTTCTCTCTCTTTTTCTCTCTCTTTTTCTCTCTCTTTTTCTCTCTCTCTCTCTTTTTCTCTCTCTCCTTTTTCTCTCTCTCTCTCTTTCTCTCTCTCCCTTTCTCTTTCTCTCTCTTTTTTCTCTTTTTCTCTCTTTTTCTCTCTCTTTTTCTTTCTCTCTTTTTTTCTCTCTCTTTTTCTCTCTCTCTCTTTCTCTCTTTTTCTCTCTCTTTTTCTCTCTCTCTCTTTTTCTCTCTCTCTTTTTCTCTCTCTTTTTCTCTCTCTCTTTTTCTCTCTCTTTCTCTATCTCTTTTTCTCTCTCTTTTTCTCTCTCTCTCTCTTTCTCTCTCTCTCTCTCTTTCTCTCTCTCTTTCTCTCTCTCCCTTTCTCTTTCTCTCTCTCTCTTTTTTCTCTTTTTCTCTCTTTTTCTCTCTCTTTTTCTTTCTTTTTTTCTCTCTCTTTTTCTCTCTCTCTTTTTCTTTCTCTCTTTTTCTCTCTCTCTGTCTCTTTTTCTCTTTCTTTCCTTTTTCTCTTTCTCTCTCTCTCTCTCTCTCTCAGGTGCTATATAAATGTAAGTTGTTGTTTCGGTTGGTGCAGAAGGCTGTAACTATTCGGCTGATGAATATATTCAAGACTGAGATCGAGTGCTTTTTGGATAATCAGGAAAATCGGGGGATGGGGCAGGAAAGTGATGCTAATGTAGAAAATCAGCCATGATCCAAATGGTCAGAGCAGGATGGATGGAATCGATGGTCTCCTCCGCGTCTCTGCGGCTAAACTCACTGAATGGTGATCGCAGCTTCTAACCGACTGAACTGTAATTTCAGGGCAACACTTCACAACCTGGATTTCTCCCATCAGGAAAGACTTGCATTTCTATAGCGCCTTTCACAGACTCAGGATGTCCCAAAGTGCTTTGCAACCAGTGGAGTGTAGTTACTGCTATAATGTAGGAAACACAGGCACCAATTTTCACACAGCAAACTCCCTCAGTGTGATAAGGTCAGACAACCCATTTCAGTGTTGTAGGTTGGGGGGTACTGAGCACCACAGCACTCTGGAGACAAGACCCTCACTCTTCTCCAAAATAGTGCCAACTGCCTGAGAGAGCAGCCAGGGCTTCAGTTTAACATCTCATCTGAAAGACAGGATCTCTGACAGTGCAGCACTCCCTCAAGTACTACCCCTGTGAGAGTGCGGCACTCCCTCCGTCATGACCCTCTGACAGTGCAGCCCTGCCTCCACACTGACCCTCTGACAGTGCTGCACTCCCTCAGTCCTGACCCTCCAACAGTGCAGCGCTCCCTCAGTCCTGACCCTCCGGCAGTGCAGCGCTCCCTCAGTCCTGACCCTCCAACAGTGCAGCGCTCCCTCAGTCCTGACCCTCCAGCAGTGCAGCACTCCTTCCGTACTGTCCCTCCGACAGTGCAGCACTCCCTCAGTACTGACCCTCCGGCAGTGCAGCACTCCCTCAGTCCTGACCCTCCACCAGTGCAGCACTCCCTCCGTACTGACCCTCCAACAGTGCAGCACTCCCTCAGTCCTGACCCTCCGGCAGTGCAGCACTCCCTCCGTACTGTCCCTTCGACAGTGCAGCACTCCCTCAGTAATGACCCTCTGACAGTGCAGCCCTGCCTCCACACTGACCCTCCGACAGTGCAGCACTCCCTCCACACTGACCCTCCGACAGTGCAGCACTCCCTCCACACTGACCCTCCAACAGTGCAGCACTCCCTCCACACTGACCCTCCGACAGTGCAGCACTCCCTCCACACTGACCCTCCGACAGTGCAGCACTCCCTCAGTCCTGACCCTCCGACAGTGCAGCACTCCCTCAGTCCTGACCCTCCGACAGTGCAGCACTCCCTCAGTCCTGACCCTCCGACAGTGCAGCACTCCCTCAGTCCTGACCCTCCGACAGTGCAGCACTCCCTCAGTCCTGACCCTCCAACAGTGCAGCACTCCCTCCGTACTGACCCTCTGACAGTGCAGCACTCCCTCAGTCCTGACCCTCCAACAGTGCAGCGCTCCCTCAGTCCTGACCCTCCGGCAGTGCAGCGCTCCCTCAGTCCTGACCCTCCAACAGTGCAGCGCTCCCTCAGTCCTGACCCTCCAGCAGTGCAGCACTCCTTCCGTACTGTCCCTCCGACAGTGCAGCACTCCCTCAGTACTGACCCTCCGGCAGTGCAGCACTCCCTCAGTCCTGACCCTCCACCAGTGCAGCACTCCCTCCGTACTGACCCTCCAACAGTGCAGCACTCCCTCAGTCCTGACCCTCCGGCAGTGCAGCACTCCCTCCGTACTGTCCCTTCGACAGTGCAGCATTCCCTCAGTAATGACCCTCTGACAGTGCAGCCCTGCCTCCACACTGACCCTCCGACAGTGCAGCACTCCCTCCACACTGACCCTCCGACAGTGCAGCACTCCCTCCACACTGACCCTCCAACAGTGCAGCACTCCCTCCACACTGACCCTCCGACAGTGCAGCACTCCCTCAGTCCTGACCCTCCAACAGTGCAGCACTCCCTCCGTACTGACCCTCCGACAGTGCAGCGCTCCCTCAGTCCTGACCCTCCGGCCGTGTAGCACTCCCTCAGTCCTGACCCTCCAACAGTGCAGCACTCCCTCCGTACTGATCCTCCAACAGTGCAGCACTCCCTCAGTCCTGACCCTCCGACAGTGCAGCACTCCCTCCGTACTGACCCTCCGACAGTGCAGCACTCCCTCCGTACTGTCCCTCCGACAGTGCAGCACTCCCTCCGTACTGACCCTCAGGCAGTGCAGCACTCCCTCCGCACTGTCCATTGAAGCACAGCTAATGCCTGATTTTCAGTGGGTGAAACTCTTTCGAGTTATCAACAGTCACAGATTGCAACTTTTTCGAGTACAATCACAGTTCTTGGTTTCCGGGAGTGGGACATGAACCCACAACCCTCTGATTCAAAGGCGAGGGTGCTATGGACTGAGCCACAGCTGACACCTGGGCAGGGGTTGGTCACAGATCACTGCCAGCGTTTACCAATTAGTGTTCTGTGTTCCTTTTGACCACTCTGTAAAACAATAAATCACTAACACTAACAGCGAGGAAATTGGATATGGTTTAGAGTAATTGTTACTCAGCTGAGGTTCTATGATAAGAAAGAAAGTGTCTATTCTCAAGTTAAATACTAATTAAACAGATTGAGCTGTTAAGGGGGAACAGAAAGTAACCATTAGAAGGAATTTGCTCCAAAACTCATTCAGTAGAAGTTAGATTAGTTTTGGAAATTGGTTTCTATTTGTGTTTTCTGTTTTGTTGATGACTCTGTGTCAATGATGACGCTGACAGATGTGCCTGTAACATACTGAACACGTCTCATTCAGATCTTGCCCCAGACGTATCAGGACTAGTGCCATTCTTTCCAACTGTTAATCCATTTCGTGCCTGCTCAAGATTAGAATCAGGAGCTGGAGACGGAGTGATGAGGAAGTTGGAAGGGTGGTCTGGACTTTATCTCCTTATCCCTGTGTTCAGTTTCTCTCTATCTCCTTCCTCGATCTCACTTTCCCTCTATCTCTTTCCATCTACATCTCTATCTATCTGAATAATTCTTTCCATTAATCTCTATTTCTCTTTTGCTCACTCTTTCTCTCTATCTCATTCTCTAACTTTTTTCTTGCCCTCTTTGTCTCTTCTATTTCTTTTCTCTCTATTTCAGTCTCTCTTTCTCTCAATCTTTCTCTCTATCTCCTCTCCCTTGTTTTTCTTTATCTTTCTTCCTCTGTCTCTCTCTCTCTCGCTTCCTTCTCTCTCCCTCTGACTGCCTCTCTCCCTCTCTCCCTCTACCTCTCTCCCTCTCTGTCTCTACCTCTCTCCCTCTCTGTCTCTACCTCTCTCTCTCTCTGCCTCTCTCCCTCTCTGTCTCTGCCTCTCTCCCTCTCTCTCTCTCTGCCTCTCCCCCTCTCTCTCTTTGCCTCTCTCCCCCTCTCTCTCTCTGCCTCTCTCCCCCCTCTCTCTCTGCCTCTCTCCCCCTCTCTCTCTCTGCCTCTCTCCCCCTCTCTCTCTCTGCCTCTCTCCCCCTCTCTCTCTCTGCCTCTCTCCCCCTCTCTCTCTCTGCCTCTCTCCCCCCTCTCTCTCTGCCTCTCTCCCCCTCTCTCTCTCTGCCTCTCTCCCCCTCTATCTGCCTCTCTCCCCCTCTCTCTCTCTGCTTCTCTCCCCCTCTCTCTCTCTGCCTCTCTCCCCCTCCCTCTCTCCCCCTCTCTCTCTCTGCCTCTCACCCCCTCTCTCTCTCTGCCTCTCACCCCCTCTCTCTCTCTGCCTCTCTCCCCCTCTCTCTCTCTGCCTCTCTCCCCCTCCCTCTCACCCCCTCTCTCTCTCTGCCTCTCTCCCCCCCCTCTCTCTCTCTGCCTCTCTCCCCCTCTCTCTCTCTGCCTCTCTCCCCCTCCCTCTCTCCCCCTCTCTCTCTCTGCCTCTCTGCCCCTCTCTCTACACCCCACATCCCCCTTTCTGGTTCTCGATTACCACACACAAGGTCTCTATAGAAATCACTGATGTATCTGCTCCACAAACCCAAGTGAGGAATTGGTCCCCAGGATGAAGTTTGACCTTCAGAGCGCCTAGTCCAGTTAAATGCAGATGTTCTTGGCTCTGACTGTGCGTTTGTGACCAGGTTTGGGTTTGGTTAGAAACTGCTGCACCACAGGCCCCGATCAGCAGAACAGCTGGAGACCAGGAGGACCTGTGAGGGCCTCTGAATTCATTTATTTATCCTTCCCACTCGGTTCAGTTCCCTTCTTAGAGGCCATTCTGCTGAAGAGACCAGTTTGGTTTGAGGTTGCCGAGGTGTGCATTGAGGATTCTGCTTTTCCTCAGGGCTGAGAATACAAGGGTCTTGACAAACGCGGAGATGTGAACTCTTTCTGTTCCGGACAGACCCCTGATTGTCGGCGAGAGTTTCCCATTCGCCCGTCTCCCCCCCCCCCGCTCCCACACCCACCCCCTGGCACGCCGAGCCCCCCGAAATTACAACAGCCCTCGAGATGGCAGAATCCAGTGACCCCCGACTTTGGGAAAAGGATTTTTAACCCAGGCCCACACCGACTGGTGTTTGAAAATCCAGCCTTCAGTGTTTGAAACGATGCTTTACAAATGTTGATGAATTAGTTGACTTAAACCTTAACTTCCATTAGAATAATGGACTTTTTAGTTGCTAATATTTGGTTCAATGCATTTAATTCTTGCTATAATGGCACAACAAACGGTGCGTGACAGGGTAGGGGTGTTACTGTCTGACCTGTACATGACGGACTGGGGCTGGGTGGGTAACTGACCAGATCCCTGTAACCTGACCATGGCTGAATGATCATTGGGTCCCAATACCTGTTGGTTGAAACCCAGCCCAGCCCCTCATGAGATGTCACTGGCCGTGCGTACACCTCATCAATGTCATTTGCTCAGTTTCAAATCCTGTTCAAGTGATGCTAAACCCGGGAACGTTTAAGGAACAGGATTATACCCAGTAAACCCAGATGTTTCGATATAAGGGAAAGAGCTTTCATTTCCATGGCGCCTTTCATAACCTCGGACATCCCAAAGCGCTTACCAGCCAATGAAGTTCTTTTTGAAATGAAGCCAGTGTTGTGATGTAGGAAACCAACGGCAGCCAATTTGCGCACAGCAAGATCCCGCAAACAGCGGTGACGATGAGCAGATAGTATGCTTTTAGTGGTGTTGATTGAGGGATAAATATTGGCCGGGACACCAAGGAGAATGTTCCTGCTCTTCTTTGAAATAGCAGATGGAGTGTAATGTGGGGAAGGGCAAAGTTATTCACTTTGGTCACAAGAATAGAAAAGCAGAATATCTTTCAAAAGGTGATAAACCTGTAAGTGCTGCTCAAAGCGATGTTGGGTGTACTTGCACTGGGATCACCGAAAGTTAGCATGCAGGTGCAGCAAGGAATTCGGAAGGCAAATTGCACATTGACCTTTATTGCAAGGGATTGGAGTACAAGAGTAAAGAAACCTTGCTAGAGTTGGTACAGGGTTTTGGCGAGACCACATCTGGAATACTGTGTGAAGTTTCGGTCTCCACGTGTAAGGAAGGATATACTTGCATTAGGGGCGGTACAGTGAAGGATCACTGGGATGATGGGGCTGTCCTACGATGAGTAAATCGGGCTTAGATTCTCTGGAGTTTAGAAGAATGAGGGGCGATCTTATTGAAACCACAAAATTCTGAAGGAGTTTGATCGGGTAGATGCTGCGAGATCGATTCCGCTGGCCAGGGAATCTAAAACCCGGAGCGGGGGTGGGGGCACAGTCTCAGGATGAGGGGCCGATCGTTTAGGACTGAGATGAGGGGAAATTTCTTCACTCAAAAGGGCTGTGAATCTTTGTGGAATTCTCTACCCCAGAGGGTTGTGGATGCTCCGTCGTTGATTATGTTTAAGGCCGGGATAGACAGATTTTTGGGGTCTCAGGGAATTAAGGAGTGGGCGGGAAAGTGGAGTTGAGGTAGATCAGCCTGGATCATATTGAGTGGTGGAGCAGCCTGGGATGGGCTGAATGGCCTGGTCCTGCAGCTGTTTCTTGTTTCCTTGTGAACTAGTGGCCGTGGGGTTTTGTTACATCGATCTGAGGGAGCGCACAGCTCCTCAGCTCAAGGTCTCGTTCGAAAGTGGAATCTTTTGAAGTTTTATTTTTCTTCTTCATTCAAGGACATCTTTTGGAGAGTGAGAGGGTGACTTGCCCTCTGGAGAAAAGGAAAATGTCTTCCTTTTCCAATCGCTGACATCGCATAATTCCTGCACAAAACCACCACTCCCACCTCTTGAAAATTCCAAATAAATGAATCTGCTGGTAGGATTGAGTGAAGCTGTTGTTGATAAAATGTTCTTTTCCTTCCCTTTCAGGTTCCCTCAGTTGTGAGTGACTCACCATGCCTGAAGGAGCACACATCAGCAGCGGACAGCAAATCACCAATCGAGGTCAGTTCCCCGTGTTGGCCCCGCGATGGCTCCCATAGCCGAGGCTCAGCTTGATGATGTTGGAAACCGTCTTGGTGTTAAGTAGAAGAGTTCAGGGCTCACCCTCATGAAATGAGCACAGAAGGAGAACTGAGACTCCTGATGCAGTGCTGAGGGAGTGCGGCACTGTCGGAGGGTCAGTACTGAGGGAGTGCTGCACTGTAGAGGGTCAGTACTGAGAGAGTGCTGCACTGTCGGAGAGTCAGTACTGAGGCAATGCTGCACTGTTAGAGGGTCAGTACTGAGGGAGTGCTGCACTGTCAGAGGGTCAGTACTGAGGGAGTGCTGCACTGTAGAGGGTCAGTACTGAGGGAGTGCTGCACTGTAGAGGGTCAGTACTGAGGGAGTGCTGCACTGTAGAGGGTCAGTACCGAGGGAGTGCCGCACTGTAGAGGGTCAGTACCGAGGGAGTGCCGCACTATAGAGGGTCAGTACCGAGGGAGTGCCGCACTATCAGAGGGTCAGTGCCGAGCGAGTGCCGCACTATCAGAGGGTCAGTACCGAGAGAGAGTGGCACTGCCAGAGGTGCCACTCTTGGGATGAGACAATAAACTGGCTGTGTCTACCTAGCAGGTGGATGTAAAGATCCTATGATGCTATTGAGAAGAGCAGGTGAGTTCTCCTCCGTGTGCTGGTCAATATTTATCCTTCAATCAACATCACTAAAACAGATTATCTTGTCATTATCAGATTGTCTTTTGTGGGAGCTTGCTGTGCACAAATTGGCTGCCGTGTTTATTGCATTTCAACAGTGACTACACTTCAAACAGTAATTAATTGCCTGTGAAGGTCTTTGGGACGTCTCGATGTGGGACAGGCGCTATAGAAATGCAGGTCTGTTCTGTTTTCCACCGTGTGGCTGGATTTAAGGGGCTAGAACCTCACACTTCAGTCACATGTCAGTTCCCCGTCTGCCTATCGGTCTCTGCCACCCGGGCAGGCTGCGCTCGGAGGGGAGAATGTCTCCGGAACTGGAACGAGTGGCTCAGGAAGTTCACTGTGGAAAGATATGTCTGACTCTTTTTTTTGTTTTTTTTTTCCTAAAGCAAAAAACTTGCCTTTTAAACCTTGGAAGTGGTCCCGGTATTTAAATCTATTCAGGGAACTGGTGGGTGGGTGGGTTTTTATGGAAACCTTCTAGAACCTGAATCAAGGGACTGGGTACTTTCAGACAAGAGTAAATTGAGGAGAAGCGACTTCACGCTTCTGAGTGCGATTCCATTGAGAGCACAGGCCGCTCGGTCCATCTATTTATCTCGTGTGTTTATTCAGCTTCCCCTTAAATCTATCCACATTATTCCCTTCAACCACTCCCTGTGGGAGCGAGTTCCTCACTCTCACCCGCTCTCTGGGTAAAGACGTTTCTCCTGAATCCCCTGTTTGATTTATTGGTGACTATCTTATATCTATGACCCTGAGCTCTGGGTCCCCCCCACAAGTGGAAATTTAGTTAAGCTTGTAACTGTCTCCCTGACACCTATAACTGTACATAGAAACAACTTGAACATCTGATCACATTCCAACCTTTAACTTATTCCCAAAGGCCCACTATCCTACATGCACCTCATAACAACGGTGAAAGGACTTGAGAACGATTCTGTGTGGGTGAAACACGTCACCATGTTACTGTCAAGGGTCTATATAAATAATTTGTTTTTTTGCTTATTTGAAAACTGCAGTCCTTCTCGTGTTATCAGAATGCCAATGCCTGACTGTTAAGGATGGGTGAGTGACTTAGTGAACCCAACAGATTTCTACCCAGTCATTTTACCCAGTCAGGAGGTCTAACTGGGTTCAGAGCTATGTTTCAGTCTGTGAACTCTTAGCTGAGATTGGCTGTGAACACGTGTGAGTTTCAAAACAGATTTGCTGACCCCTCCGACAGTGCAGCACTCCCTCAGTACTGACCCTCCGACAGTGCAGCACTCCCTCAGTACTGACCCTCCGACAGTGCAGCGCTCCCTCAGTACTGACCCTCCGACAGTGCAGCACTCCCTCAGTACTGACCCTCCGACAGTGCAGCACTCCCTCAGTACTGACCCTCCGACAGTGCAGCGCTCCCTCAGTACTGACCCTCTGACAGTGCAGCAGTCCCTTAGTACTGACCCTCCGACAGTGCAGCGCTCCCTCAGTACTGACCCTCTGACAGCACAGCACTCCCTCAGTGCCGACCCTCCGACAGTGCGGCACTCCCTCAGTGCCGACCCTCCGACAGTGCAGCACTCCCTCAGTACTGACCCTCCGACAGTGCAGCACTCCCTCGGGACTGACCCTCTGACAGGACTTTAGCCCCGGTTATGTGGCACACTTCTTGAAGGGTCTTGTATGAGGCTTTTGTATCGTTCCTGGTCTTGGACATTGTTAGACCATCTGGAAGTTGGCACACCTATCATGCCATCCTGTTTCCTTTAAGCTGCTCAATATTTCTGGAATGCCCCCGAAATGGTCCATTTTAGGTGAATGAGGGCTGTGGGTAAACCCCACAGTTAGTGAACCAGCTTTCATTCAGAAACAAAATCAAAAAATGCTGCAAGGTCTGGAGAGAAAGACAGAGTTAACGTTTCGAGTCCGTATGACTCTCCTTCAGAGCTAAAGGGAAGTAGAAATGTGATGAAATTTACACTGTTTAAGGGGAGGGGTGGAGCTGGTGAAGCTGGGTAGAGGGGCCAGCGAGAGGTGGGGGGCAAAGGAGAGATTGACAAAGCCTTAATTCAGGATTGACGGGTAAGTAACCCACAATTCGTTCTTTCTAATTCGAAGCTCAGAATTAATCCAATGTTGCCTCCGCTTGTGCTTCTCAAACAAGTTGTTTGATTTGTTGGATTGCGTTTCTCGATGTTCCTGATTCTGAGGAATTTAAACACCTTTGGAAGCTCCGCTTTTTACATTTTTGACTCGAACCTTTGAACAAGTTTTTCCAAAAATCACAGGCCCTGAGAGTGTTGGCAGCCTCAGGACTTATCCCTGGCAAGGCTCCGAACACAAAAGTAAGATTCCAGACCTAAAAAAATTTCAGGAGCCTCACACACGAAACCCCAAACTCCAGACCGACACAAAACCTCATGTACAGCAAGGATTCCCCGTCTCCTTGTACCTCACATTATTGCTCTCCCCCATTCCCAACCCTGTCCTGATTTAACCCCACCCTCCTGCTCTGGCTCCTAAACCACTGGCGGACGCTCTTCCCAAATTATTTCCAGCCTTCCAGGTCCAGGAGTTTTAAGCAGGCCAGGCATTGCAGTGCGAAATAAGGAAGAATCCTGGGCAGAACTTCAGATTAATCGGCTTTCTTGGCCTGGGTCTAATCCAGATTTGCGCTCAGACGTTCCCTACCCTATGAGTGAAGCAACTACATAAAAAAACAGATTGAATCTCTCTCCTCCAGAGGGCCCTCTGACAGTGCAGCACTCCCTCAGTACTGACCCTCTGACAGTGCAGCACCCCCTCAGTCCTCACCCTCTGACAGTGCAGCACTCCCTCAGTACTGACCCTCTTACAGTGCAACACTCCCTCAGTACTCACCCTCTGACATTGCAGCACTCCCTCAGTCCTCACCCTCTGACAGTGCAGCACTCCCTCAGTACTGACCCTCTGACAGTGCAGCACCCCCTCAGTACTGACCCTCTGACATTGCAGCACCCCCTCAGTCCTCACCCTCTGACAGTGCAGCACTCCCTCAGTACTGACCCTCTTACAGTGCAACACTCCCTCAGTACTGACCCTCTGACAGTGCAGCACCCATTCAGTACTGACCCTCTGACAGTGCAGCACTCCCTCAGTACTGACCCTCTGACAGTGCAGCACTCCCTCAGTGCTCACCCTCTGACAGTGCACCTCTCCCTCTGCCCTCACCCTCTGACAGTGCAGCACTCCCTCTGCCCTCACCCTCTGGTAGAGGTTGAATTGGGTGTTAGATTTCACACTCCTTAAATAAGAGCAAGTGGTCCTGGTTAACTTGAAGAAGAAAACAGTTGCATTTATATAGCACCTTTCCCTAAACTCAGGACATCCCAAAGCTCTTTCCAGCTAATGAAATAAACACAGTAGCCAATTTGTGCACAGCAAGCTCCCACAATCACCACGTGTTAATGGCCACAGCATCAGTTTCAGCGATGTTGGGTTGAGGGATAAATATTGTGCGGGTAACTGGGGAGAGCTCCCAGCTCCACACTCGAAACGGTGGCCGGGGGATCTTTTGCACCTGCTTAAAAGAGGCCAGGTGGTTTTTAACATCACGTGGGAGAGAGGCAGCACCTCCAACAATGCTGCACTCCCTCAATCCGGCACCTCCGACAATGCTGCACTCCCTCAGTCCGGCACCTCCGACAATGCTGCACTCCCTCAGTCCGGCACCTCCGACAATGCTGCACTCCCTCAATCCAGCACCTCCGACAACGCTGCACTCCCTCAGTCCGGCACCTCCGACAACGCTGCACTCCCTCAGTCCGGCATCTCCGACAATGCTGCACTCCCTCAATCCGGCACCTCCAACAATGCTGCACTCCCTCAGTCCGGCACCTCCGACAATGCTGCACTCCCTCAATCCGGCACCTCCGACAATGCTGCACTCCCTCAATCCGGCACCTCCAACAATGCTGCACTCCCTCAATCCGGCACCTCCGACAATGCTGCACTCTCTCAATCCGGCACCTCCGACAACGCTGCACTCCCTCAGTCCGGCACCCTCGACAATGCTGCACTCCCTCAGTCCGGCACGGGGAGTGTCCGGCTGGATTTTGAACTCCAGTCTCCGGAGCGGCCCTCGAATCTGTAGCTCCCTGGCTCGAAGGCAAGAAATCTTCCCTCTGACCCTCAGTAGACACTGTACATGTGTCTCTGTACTTCCAAACAAGTGAACTGCATGAAACATTTTGAGCTTTCCATCAGTGTTATATCAATGTAAACATTATTGTAGCCACCCTCGGGCTGTTCTGGTGAGTGTCACTCACATTGTTGGGATGTCAGTGGTAGCCCAACCCTCCTCTCCCCCCGCCACCACCCTCCATGTGTTATTTGGATCCAGAGCAGCAGCGTTGGTTATTTTCTAGGGGGATTTGGGTGTTCCGCCTTCAAATATCCAGTCAGCCAGGAAGTCGGGAATGGGACTGAGGTGGAGGGGGTGGGTGGGGGGTGGGGGGTGGCGTCTGCGGACAGAGGGGGGCTCGGAAAGCCCCGAAACGTCCTGCTGCCCCCCCCAAAAAAAAAAAAGGGGCGGGGGGGGCAGGCGGCTAGAGAAACCGAGGGGCAGAGTCAGCCGGACGTTCCGAGGGTCAATGCGCTCGGAGGGGGGAGGCCCCTTGTCATAGCCTCCCCTCGGGAGACTCGGAGGGATTGGGGAGGAGGGTTGGAAGCTGTTCCCCAGGGAGGGACGAAACGCAAACACCAAGGCTCTGTCGGAAAGGCAAGTTTTGACTTTGACAGAGGCCTATTTGTTTGACCTTTTTTTTTATTTTTTGGCCCAGGGGGAGATGTGAGGGCCCCTTTGAGGAGAAAGCTGAGCGAGAAGGAAACTCTTTCGAGTTACCAACAGTCACAGATTGCAACTCTTTCGAGTACAATCACAGTTCTTGGTTTTTCCGGGAGTGGGACATGAACCCACAACCCTCTGATTCAAAGGCGAGGGTGCTATGGACTGAGCCACAGGCTGACACCTCTCCCTGAGCGAGAAGGAAGTTGAAATACCGCGAATACCATCGATAATTGTGCCCCGGGGAGCTTCAGCCTCAATGGGAATTGCTCCGATGAAATCCTAGCCTTGTTTATTGGGCTGTGTAAAACATCTAGATTGTTCTTAATAAATTCTGCGATTACCAGCGATTGACAGGAATTAGCCGATAAACCAATAGAGAGAGCTGGGGCAGCCGAATTTCAGAAGTCACTGTGTTATTTTTCGAAAAGCTCTGGGCTGCTTTCCAATGTAATCATGGGATCCAATGTGGCTTCAATTGAAAATGGAATTCATTTCCTAACCAAAACAGAAACGGCCAGTAGATTAGGGAATGTTCAGACGCTGACATACCCTCCAGGTCCCGCCGTGGGGCAAAACGCCTCCACTGTGGTCACAGAGAAGCCTTTCTCTCTGCAGCGGGGGAGGTGGCTGGGCGAACTCTCGAGTCCCTCGCCCCCCAATCCTTCAGCAGGCACTGCCGCTAAATGGCCAGCCTCCTCCCGCATCGCTGCCGATCCTGGACCAAATGAGAGCGTTAAAGAAAGGATTGTTTTTTTTTCCCTATCCTGGCAGCCCCTGTTCAAAGAACCTCCTGTCCGTCCAAGAAACCAATGTTCCCATGAGAATGGCGACGTAGGATTCTAAGAGCATAAGAGAGAGAGAAGCGGGAGTTAGGCCACTCGGCCCCTCAAGCCTGCTGCCCCATTCGGTACGATGGGGTGGACGATCTTCTGCCTTGGCTCCGTTTCCTTGCCTGATTTCCGCACCCCCTTGGTTCCCCTGAGTCCCTGGAAGCCTTAACAAAAAGAGATTTGTGTCGTGGGTATCACTCTTCTCACAGCCTCAGGGCCATCCCTAACCTCTCTACAGGCAATGGAGTATTTTCAAAGTGTAGTCACTGTTGTAACGTTAGAAACGTGGCTCCCCTTCAAAAATACACCGTTGGCTGTAAAACACTTTGAGACATGTCAAGGCCGCAAAAGGGGCCATATAAATATTTTTATTTTGGTTTTTTTTTTGGACAATAAGGGAATCAAGTGATGTGACGATGGAGCAACTATAGCCTCTGGGGCAAAGAGTTTCAAAGATTCACAACCGCCTGAATTGTTAATGCACCGAAACAGGCCATTCGGCCCACCCGGTCGGTGCTGGTCATGTTCCACACGAGCCTCCTACCACCCCTCCTTCTCTCCCCCTACCAGCGTAGCCTTCCCATTCCTTCCTCCCATGTCAGTTCAGTTATTTTGTCCGACTGGTTATGTCACTAACCCTCGCGTGACCCACCTCATTTTCAGAAAGCAATGGATCAGGGTCTGGTAGAGGGAGTGCTGGACAGTGCCGGGTAACCGTGGGGGTGGATGGACTGTAGTTAATGGTTTAACCCTCCCCTCTCCAAAAGGTAGAAATAATAAACTGCAGTAATGACTGTACAGGGAGCAGGTACAATTTCTGAATATTAATATTTAGGTGGTAGTTTGGTGCTGGCCATGTATGGACAACAGATATCGGAGAGCAAGAGGGCAGCTCAAAGGTCCTTTAAATAAACGATGAGGGAGCTGGGGGCATGAGAAGCTTTTCAGTGATCATTTACACCCCTTGAATATCCCGATTTTAATAAGACCAGAGGTGCTTCTGAGGGACCCCCCCCACCCATATTATAAAAATTCCACAGACCCCCTGTGACACAAGCGCCTTTCCTGTATAAAAACTCGTTAAACAATTAAGCACATGCATTGACGATTTATTTTTGTTTCATCTGCTAATGTGAAACTTGCCGCTGGTGGCTGGGCAGCAGATTGAGGCGGGGAGGAGGGCTGTGATGGTGCGTTGCGGTTTGGACTTGTCTCGTACACGTGTGAGCGACAATGCGGGGAGTTCCTGGCTGATCACTGAATCGACTGGTCAAGTGCGGGTTTACAAGTTCATTCAAGAGCGGGAGAGCGAGAATTAAACAAGGGCCACAATCGCCTGTTTATTTTTAGTGGACCCTTTTGGGATTGGATCTCAGACCCCTGGGGCATCACAGACTCTCTGTTTTAAAAAACTCCTAGACCAGAAACAAAACTGGATGGTGACATGAACACGGTTACCCAGTGACTGCTAAATGAAGAGCAGCCAGTTCTTGCTGCTCAGGGGCTAGACTCTAACTGCCTGAAATCCCCTCTATTCACACCCTCTCAGCTTTGGCAGTGAGAAGGTTCACCCCTGTGAGCGAGGTCCCAAGTTGTTAGAATATAAGGAAGCTGGCCAAAGAAGAGTGAGCTGTGACCTGGAGTGCACTGCCTGAAAGGGCGGTGGAAGCAGATTCAAGAATAACGTTCCAAAGGAAATTGGATAAGTATTTGAGAAAGGAATGTGGGGCTGTGGAGAAAGAGCAGGGACATTGGGAGTGATTGGATCGCTCTTTCAAAGAGCTGGCAGAGGCCATGCTGGGCAGAATGGCCTGCCACTATACGCTGCGTCATCCTCTGTTTAAACTTTAGTTTGATTCGAACATTTGTTTGAAGGATGTTCTATGTAAACACTTAACTGCTGGTGTTTTGAGTCCCTGGATGTGGGGTAGCTGCCCAGTTACTAACGTGCTTACTTGAAGTTGAAATATAATATTGTGGCTGATTGTCGGACAGATTTCAGAGCCAACGATGTGTAGAGTAGACAAAATACGGAATCATAATATCTGTTGTGTCTACTCCAGCTCTGTGATCTGTGTCTTGTTTTACCTTGACTTCTGCATATCATATCCTGTCTTAACTCTCTCTAAGTCGAGGTCTGTTCTCTGCTGTCAGTCCAGGGCACCTCAAACAGCCCCGGACTCTCTACTTTCTGGGTTCTTTTTTTTTTAACCTGCATCACCATCTCCAGCAACGCTTGAACCTCTCGCCTGAATGGATTACAGAACTCTCTGACCTCCCTCCTGCCCTCACTCAGCAGGGACAGTGAGACAGTGGACTGAGCTCGGAGGGCCAGGAGGCATTAATTACCCCTCGGATTCTTGAGCGAGAGGAAGCAGAAGAGATGAGGGGGAAACTGCTTGTCAGAAGGTAAGATAAAGAGAAAGCAAGCACAGGGTCACGAGGAGGCCATTCGGCCCCTTATGCCTGTCCGCCATTCAATTGGATCGGGGCTGATCTGAAACTTAACTCCATCTACCCGCCTTGCATGCATGTCCCTTAATATCCTCACCTAACAAAAATCTATCAATCTCATTCACGGGAGGTGGGCGTTGCTGGCTGGGCCAGCATTTATTGCCCATCCCTAATTGCCCCTTGAGAAGGTGGTGGTGAGCCGCCTTCTTGAACCGCTGCAGCCCGTGTAGTGTAGGTACACCCATCGTTTTTTGGGGGGGAGAGAGTTCCAGATTTCCATTACCCTTTGCGTGGAGGATAGGTGGTAAAGTTCAGCACAGAAAAAGGCTTGTGTTCAAAGGAAGGAATTGAACAGGCAAAGCTGGAGAATTAAACTCTGGCAGTCATGAATACTGAAGGGAAACATTTGAAGGGCACTGTGTTCACGGTAGAGTATTTTTGCTGTGACGGACTGGAGTCCATCATTCATACAGAAATTTGCTTTTACAAAGCATCTTCCACATTCCCAGGATATCCCCAAGCAACAACAACAACTTGTATTTATACAGCGCCTGTAACATCATGAAACGTCCCAAAGCGCTTCACAGGAGCATTGCCAAACAAAACACTTCACCGTCACTGAAGTACTTCCAAGGCGTGATCTTATTGAATGGCAGAACATGCTTGAGGGGCTGAATGGCCTCCTCCCTGTTCCTGTCCCTGAGCCTTACCCACGATGATATTCTTTGACCTGATCTTTTCCCCGGTGAACAGCTCCAGTTGTCGTTGCGAGCTGTTAGCAGTTAATCCATAAAGGCTCATCATTTTATATTCAATCCCAGTAAGAGTCTCTTACAAGCTGTCCCATTGGAGTGCACCAAATGGACTCTTCTCAGTTACAAAGGGTTTCCTTGTCCAGTATTGTGCTAAGGAACCCACTTTGCTGCCTCCATCTCGATCGCATAACTGCGGGACACATGCACAAACTCACCTACGTTTGAGGTTAATAGGAATCTTTTTACGTTTCTGAAAAGAGAGACGTGTTGCTGAAGCTTTTGTCCACTGTTAGATGTGAGCCCTCTATTGGACAGCACTTACAAAGCAACCCTGAGTGCACTAATAGCTACACTGACTACTTTAAGATAATCAGTTGAGCTCATAACGTGGCTCATTTATACCTGCTACAAGCAACATACATTCATACACAGGGACCCATTCTCTGCAAACAAAAGGAATATGTTCAAGCCTTGCGCCTTTTTTGAATTGCCCAGGAGCTTGGGCAGCCTCTAGTTCCCTGTTGCTTTCTCCATGGCAATGCCTCGACCAATCAGAGTCAACTTGCCAACCAATCACCACCCTTTTCTGCTGTCGTATAAATTGTTGCAATTGTTTGAAATTTGGCATTCTTGTCTTTGTCCTGATGAGTGTCAGATGAAGAACTTTGGCAACATGTCTCTCTTTGCAGCAAGATTCAAGAAACTTCCTAGCCCCTGTTCAGTAAGTAATGTGTGCATTGCTTAGAATGCAGTCTGCATGTAAAGTGTCAGGGTTAAGCTACCAGTTTAGGTCTAGCACAGGATATAGGATTAATTTGGTCCCTGGTATTTACATTTGATGGTGAAGATCTAGGGAGAAACCTCCTCTGGAGATTTCGTGGGTTGGCTGCTTCAGCAGTGGGGAGAGAATCCCCCTCCTCTGTCTTAATCGGTGGAACTCTCAACTTCGATTCCAAAAATTGGAGGTTCAAATCTCACTTGGGAATTACAACCTAGGTTGGCACTCTGGTGCTCATACTGTGGGAGTGCTGCACTGTCAGTGGAGCTGCCCGGCTAAATTGAGGGCTCGCCTGCCTTCTTAAGACCCTGTGGCAGTTTTGGATCCGTGGCCAATGCCTCCTGATTACCTGATCATTCAGTAAATGCTCTGTATGGGATCTTGCTATGCACAATATGGCTGCCAAGTTTGACTGCATGGCAGTGGTCACTATTCTTTGAAACGTGACTTTCCAGATGAGTACAAGTCTTTCGTTGGACTTGAATGGTTTTTTTTTTGGTCTACACATCCATCTATCTGCAGCCTGTAATCTTGAGGAGAAACTGCGTTGTTGGCTTGTTCAAGAGAGGAGATCAAAAAGGCCCTAATGCAGCCGTAGCTTGTCATCTTGTGATATTTGATGTAATTTTAAAAAGAGAATATTACATTTAAAGCTGGGAGATTGGATTGGGCTGATTGGAATGCTAAGATGCCACATGATCCAAACTCCCACTCTCCTCCGGTCTTCCCGGTAGAGTTGCCCGGATGGAATCCTCACCACCTACCCCATGGGGCAGGGGTGGGGGGGGGAGTCCGAGACAGGAGCCTGTCGCCGGTTGGTTCTGTTGGGTAACACTTGGTGACCAAAGCAAGTGTTGCCACATGTCTGGAAGATGAAGATGGTTGGCTCCACGATTGGGCGGAGAAACTGTGGACGCCTCACAATGAGGCCCAGGGGCTACAGGGGGGGGAAAGCCGCCCTTGGCAGAGTCCCTGAGCTCATCGGCACGGTAACAGCTTCCATCAACTTATCCTGTATTCAGCGATGATCCCAAAATACAAACATATTTAAGCTGCCCAGTCCTTTGTTGGAGGGTGGATAACTTCACAAAGACACTTGGGGGTGGGGGGAGGCAATATTTCAAGAGTTTTCTCGTGAATCTTGCCTCGTGAACAACGAAAAGGGTTTTACCATCTCTCAGGTTGTGTTTCTAGACCACAGGTGGATTAAACACATTGACTGTCCTCCCGGGGATGCTTTCCAAGAAGGATGGATCAAAGAGAGAACTTGTATTGCTATAGCGCCTTTCACATCCTTAGGGCATCCCACAGCCAGAGGAGCACTTCTTTTTTTTAAGTGTAGTCACTGTTGCAATGTAGGAAACGCAGCTACCAATTTGTGCACAGCAAGTTCCCACAGATGGCAGTAGGATCGAAGATCCCCCTTGTGGTGATGTTTGAGGGATAAACATCGGCCAGGACACCGAGAACCCCTCTGCTGTTCCGGATAGCGGCTGTGGGATTGTTCGCGTCGGCTTAGAAGGGCAGGCGGGTCCTTGGCTTAATATCTCACCCGGAAGACAGACCCCCCGACTGTGCAGCACCCCCTCGGTTCTGGCACTGTGGAGCGTTAGCTCAGGCTTTTTCTGTGCTGACGTCTCATGCTGTGGGACTTGAACCCGTGACCTTCCCACTCAGAATAGTTCCCACTGTGCCTGGCTGCACTGAGCATCCTCCTTTGGCTCGTTAATAGCGCAGATATTTCCTGGAACGTTTAGTAAGTCAGTGAGCCGTTTCCATTTATAGAATTTTCTGTAAAAATAATGAGTTTACGGGGGTGGGGGGAAGACGCCCTTTGCAGAGTTCGTGACCTTAAACTGGTCGCCAACGAGATGGACTTTGATGTCCGTTTACATGCAGTTATTGCCTTTGTTTTTCTTTTAAGTTCTGCTCCCTGTTTATATTCCAATGTACGATAGGATGTTAATGAACTGGGACAGGGACTGTCTAATTGGTAAATGAATTTCAATTGCAGAAAGATGTGAGGTGGTACCTTTTAGCGTGGAGGTCAGGGAAGGTGCACACTCTTCGTCTAAATGGGGTAGAGGAACAGATGAAGATGCGGACAAACAAGTCGTTAAAAAATTTGCGAACTTGCTTTATTTTTTTCTGCTACAGCCTGTAATGAGCTCTGTGCTTCATATCCAGAGGGGTAGAATTGAATGTGGTTAGACCACACTTGGAATACTGTGCAGTTCCGGTCTCCATATTAGGGGAAGAAAGAAAGATGCACTGGAGAAAGTGCAGAAAAGATTTATAAGAATGATACCAGAACTGAGCGATTACATTGATCAGAAACTGCCTGAGGCTCTTTGGAAGATCAAAGCACTGACATGGTAGAGATCTTTGAGATTACGAAAGACCTCAGTTGGGTAGGGAGCAGAGAAGGTATTAGGCCCTGTGGCGCAATGGGTGGTGTCCCGGCCCCTGAACAGAAGCTCCAGGTTCAAGTCCCGCTCCAGGTCTTGATGGCCAAGGAAGGAGCGTCCATAACATGGCCAAAGAGGTTGAGGGTCAACTCTTAAATCCTTCCAACACGCGCCAGTGGCAGGTGGTAAGAGTGGGAGAGATTCCTGGCCGGCCATGTGATGGAATGAACGTTGGAGCCTCTACCATCACTTTCCATAGCTCCAGACTTGCTGCAACATGCATGTAAAAGCGTGTGTTGCCACAGCAACTCAGACTCCCTGAATGAACTGTAACACGCGCACGGCCACGATGTTTCCAGTTATGGGGGAAATCAGGACTACAGTGCCTGGCATTCTGTAAAAATTCGATTAGTTTTTCAGTGCGCAACCAAAAAGACTCCCAGCATTTGAATTCCTACCCAGGCGTCTACACCCAAATACCCTCACTTACCCCTTTTCACAGAGGTTTCTGCTCAGCAGAAGGGCAAGTGTATAGTAGGGCCGGGGGTCAGGGGGCGGGGTGGTGAAAGCGATGGAAATGTAGGAACCCGGCTCCCCCTGCAGTTCGAACAATCATCACCTGTTTGCGATGACCCATGACCCCTCAGCAAGTGGAGCGAGTGAGACTTGATCAAGACCTCAGGTTGTCAACCACCCCAGGTTTGGCCAGGAGACCCCAGGAATTGAGAAATTTGGATAAATCCCAGAAAATTAATAAGAGGAGTTCAACGAAAAAAAAAAAGCATGGTTTTAAAAAAAAATATCTTCCTTGTTTGTTACCTAGAAAAAACACCGGAGCTGGAGAAGAAAAGGCTGTTTGGCTAAACTGTCCTATCGGGGAACAAGGAGTTTGTTTGCTTTCTGATTGGCTGTACGAAAGTTGGGGTGCCACAGGGGTGGATGTGTCAGGTGGTGACCAGAGGTGGGAGGGTGAGGACAGGAGGTGATAAACCCCACCCCCCCCAGGGATACCCCCAAACAGAGTTGGCGTATCGCCCAAGACAACGTCAAGGCCAACTGGGAGGAAACGTGAGGCGTCCTGGGGCTGCCTGGCTCAGAATGGAGTTATACTGCACTCGGCGCAACCCACCGCCTGTCGCGAGAGACGGCTGGGCCGGAGAGAAGGCCGCGCCTCTTGTCCCTATCCTGTTCCGCTGGTCTCCCGGATACACCGGGGGCGTCCTGGCGGAGCTGGGTGTAGAACTCGATGTGCGGCTGAACTGACAGGGATCTCGGTCTCCAGACGGTTTTAACAGCCCCGAGTGGGGAATTTGCAGGAACCGTGTGTTGGTGAGAAATGGATCCAAATGTAAAAAATAAACACAAACTGCCCGGAGACCGAGTGTCCTTTCAGCCCCCTCTCGGACTAAAGAGTTTGACAGCTCGGACCAATTTCCTTTGTTGTGGTTTCTCTTCACAACCTTTATTGACATCAGGGTCGCTCGCTCTGAACCCGTGACTCTCTTCTGCGAAGGCTTACGTTGAGAATTTTCCAGAACAAATTTTACTCCCAAGTTTCAGAGTGTGTATTTTTATTTTTTTGCTCGGGATGAAGGGGACTTGGGGAGATTTTTGGGCCGATGGACTTTACCGACCCGTTGGAGATGGAAAACAATCTCTTTCTAAAAACCTGAGGCTTTTCCCCCTGTTGGAGTGAATTCATTCCGAGGTATTGGTCCTCGCAAAATGAGGAGCTAAGGCCCCTTTCCCGTTGGGAAGTATCAGATGGTTACAATTGGATGCCCTCCGAGTATTGCGGGTTCCTGGGGTGTGAGTGGAAAAATCAGGAATTCTGGGCTATTTGACTGTGTGGTGCATCACAGTCCCGCTCGATCCTGACATCCCCAGACCTGCTGTGCTGGTCTCCAGGAGGATGAGCCCTAGGTGACCCCCTTATTGTGGGAAATTTTCCATTCAGCCTCTCGAGCTTATTCACCCATTCGCTTAAATCAAGGCTGATCTGTAGCTTAACTCCATCTACCCACCTCCGTTTCTTGACCCTTACCCAACAAAAGTCCATCAATCTCAGTTTTGAAATTTTCAATTGACCCCCCCAACCTCAACAGCAGTTTGGGGGAGGGTTCCAGATTTCCACTCCCCTTCGTGTCAAGAAGAGCTTCAAGACATCATCCCCGAATGGCCTAACTCTAATTTTAAGATCCTGCCCCCTTGCTTTAGACTCCCCTGTCTCCATCACCACACCCACCCCGCACCAGAGGAAATAGTTTCTCTCACTCTTATTAACTCCCTTAGTTATTGTAAACATGTCAATTAGATCACCCTGAATCTTCTATACTATCCTATACTAACCTCGTCCTCATAATTTAACCCTTTAAGCCCCTGGTATCATTCTGGTGAATCTGCACTGCTTCTGTCCAAGGGCACTATATCCTTCCTGAGGTATAGGGTGGTAACTGTATGTTAGTGGTATGTTAATTATATTGTTAAGATCCATAGGTAAAGGCCATTGTTTAATTAAGTACTTAGAGCACTTATAAAGAGAGACCGATGGTTTGTTGGTAGGTAGGAGGCAGATATATTTAATGCTGCATTCTGTAAATAAACCAACTATCAAGAAAAGTATTTGTATCTAGTTTCATCCTTCACCATCTGAATTGGGATTTAATTAACAGGGGGCCCAGAAGGTCTGCTTTTATATTTCTCTCTCCCTCTGGCAGTGGGGACACTGAACTCAGTTTTGTGACTGTTGATTTCCTGGTTGGATTGGCAAATTGATCCAAGTTCAATATGGCTCTGTCCCCCACCCACGCTCCCATCCCCGCACTCCTTCCCTCCCCTCTCCCCTCATGGAAACAGCACATTCATCCACTGCGGTACTGGAGAACCCAGGGTGAGCGCTGAGCACGTGATGGCTGAATTTCGTTTCACAGACTCCGTGTGAACATACAAACGTACAAATTAGGAGCAGGAGTAGGCCACTCGGCCCCTCGAGCCTGCTCCACTGTTCAATCTAATCATGGCTGGTCTGATTGTAACCTACCCCCGATAACCTTTCACCCCCTTGTTAATCGAGAATCTATCTATCTCTGCCTTAAAAACATTTAAAGACTCTGCTTCCACTGCCTTCTGAGGATGGGAGTTCCAAAGATTCTCAACCCCCTGAGAGGGGGAATTTCTCCTCACCTCCGCCTTAAATGAGTGACTCCGTATTTTTAAACAGTGACCCTTAGTTCTAGATTCTCCCACAAGAGGAAACATCCTCTCCATATCCACCCAGTCAAGACCCCCCAGGATCTTATATGTTTCAGTTAAGTTGCCTCTGACTCTTCTAAACTCCAGCAGATACAAGCCTAGTCTATCCAACCTTTACTCATAAGATAACCTGCCCATTCCATGTATTAGTCTGGTAAACCCTCTCTGAACTGCTTCTAACGCATTTACATCTTTCCTTAAATAAGGAGACCAGTACTGTACACAATACTCCAGATGTGGTCTCACCAGCGCCCTGCATAACTGAAGCATAACCTCCCCACTTCTATATTCAATTCCCATTGTGATAAATGATAACATTCTATTAGCTTTCTTAACTACCTGCTGCACCTGTAGACTAACCTTTTGTGATTCATGCACTGGGACACCCAGATCCCTCTGCATCCCAGAGCTCTGCAATCTCTCACCATTTAGATAATAAGCTTTTTTTATTCTTTCCAATTTCATATTTGCCCACATTATACTCCATTTGCCAGATATTTATCCACTGGCTTGACCTATCCATGTCGCCTTGTAGTCTGCTTAGGTCCTCTTCACATCTTACTTTCCTACCCACCATGTGGAAAACCTTTGGGATGTTTGCGTAACCGATCAGACTTGTGAATGTTTCCTCTTGCCAGTTTCCTCCAGTGCTCCTGCTGTCCTAATCACAGGGATAGTTTCGCAGGAAAGGTCCAGGCTCAATTCACGGCCTACAAGTTGGCCAATGAACTGCAGCATTTCTGAGGAGTTTCACTCTGCCCAATGCCCACTCTGCCCATGTGGTTAATGGTGACAGCTCTAGTCTGAGTTTTCTCCCCCCCTCTACATATCCCTCATTTTCTCCCTTTCAAACACCTCAATTTGTTTCTGCAGCTTTGGTCTTCCGAAGCTGGCTGTTTGAGTAGGAAAGTATTTTCCTGATTTGCTGTAAACCAGTTTAAATCGAAGGCCCTGTCCCTGCGTAGTGGAGAGGGAACAATCATTCCCTGCCTGTCCCAATGGTCCCATTCATTACTTGGCACAACAACAACAACTTGCACTTATATAGCACTTGTAACATAGTAAAACATCCCCAGGGTGCTTCAGAGAAACATGATCAAACAAAGCATGACACTGAGCCACATTAAGAAGATATTAGGACTGATGACCAGATCCTTTGTCAGAAAGGTAGGTTTTAAGGAGTGTCTTAAAAGAGGAAAGAGCGAGAGAGAGAGAGAGAGAGGTGGAGAGGTTTAGGGAGGGAGTTCCAGAGTTTAGGGCTTGAGGCAGCTGAAGGCACGGCTGCCAATGGTGGAGCGATTTAAAATCAAGAGGCCAGAATTAGAGGACGGTGGAGATCTTGGAATGCTGTGTGGCTGGAGGAGGTGACAGAGATAGGGAGGGGCAAAGCCATGGAAAGATTATCACATTTTTTATTCATTTACGGGATGTGGGCTTCGTTGGCTGGGCCAGTATTTGTTGCCCATCCGTAGTTGCCTTTGAGAAGGTGGTGGTGAGCTGCCTTCTTGAACCGCTGCAGTCCATGTGGTATAGGTACACCCACAGTGCTGTTAGGGAGGGAGTTCCAGGATTTTGGCCCAGTGACAGTGAAGGAACGGTGATATATTTCCAAGTCAGGATGGTGAGTGGCTTGGAGGGGAACTTCCATGTGGTGGTGTTCCCATCCATCTGCTGCCCTTGTCCTTCTAGATAGTAGTGGTCGTGGGTTTGGAAGGTGCTGTCTAAGGAGCTTTGGTGAATTCCTGCAGTGCATCTTGTAGATGGTACACACACTGCTGCTACTGTGTGTGGGTGGTGGAGGGAGTGAATGTTTGTGGATGTGGTGCCAATCAAGCGGGGCTGCTTTGTCCTGGATGTTGTTGAGCTTTTTGAGTGTTGTGGGAGCTGCACTCATCCAGGCAAGTGGAGAGTATTCCATCACACTCCAGACTTGTGCCTTGTAGATGGTGGACAGGCTTTGGGGAGTCAGGTGGTGAGTGACTCACCACAGGATTCCCAGCCTCTGACCTGCTCTTGTAGCCACAGTATTTATATGGCTGGTCCAGTTCAGTTTCTGGTCAATGGTAACCCCCAGGATGTTGGTCGATTGAGAATTTTAAAACCGGGGAGCTGCTGGACTGAGAGCCGTTGTAGGTCAGGGAGCATGGGGAATGCTGGGTGAATGGGAGTCCAGAATCAGAAAACAAGTAGAAAATTCCTTTGGCCCCAGGGAAAGCAAACAAAATAACCGCACATTAGACTCGTCAGGCAATGGAAACAGCGCAAGTCGCTGGTTGCTTGGAGTGATGACTATTGGAAAGGTTTGTGTGTAGATTGCTGAGCGACCTGGTTCCAGTGTCAGTCTCTTCCACCCAAATCACTGCTCAGACTTGGCCCTAATAGCTGGCAGTTTGGGAGGGCATTGGAGAAGAGATGGGAACAGTGGACGTGTCAATGGGTGACCGAGGACAAACCAGACAAATTGGGATAGAAGGAACGATGGAAATGGATGTTTGTGAGAGCTTGCTGTGTGCAAATTGACTTTCACATTTACGACAACAGTGGCCAAGGGGGGTGGACACTAGATATACCTTTGACCGCGATGATTTTGTGTCTCTGGAGTGGGGCTTGAACTCTGACTCAGAGGTCGGAGTGCGTCCCCTAGTCACAACGAAGACCTGAACAAGTCCGTGTGAGGTTTTGGCGTGCGTGTCTCTCTCTCTGTTCCCGTGCATTGCGAGGAACGAAGCTCGGGACTTGGTCGTGAATCTGCGGTTGAAGAACCCTAAGGCCCAGAGTGTCCCTTTCAGAGCCTGAGGAGCCGATACTGCTTGGCGGGATGTTAATGAAACCCAGACCAGGGGTCACGGGGCACAAAGATTCTGATCAGCACAGCACGATTAATCAAAACAATCTGTTATTCAGCAGCATATTTCATTTCATATCCTCCATTCTCTAATTCCCTTGGCAATTCAGAGCTAAGCTGTTGCTTAAGGGTGATTGTTCCATTTTTCAGAGTTTCTGATAGATATGTAAAGAGGCATTTGTAGTGCTCATAATCCTGGCCTACCCAGTGTATTTAATCCTCAGCCCCTTGCTAGGAGTTTATGTGGCTGGAGGGATAAACAAGATTGTAAAGTCAGTTCAGTAAATGTTAATAATGTTACATTATGCACTACAAAGATAATCCAGGCTGAAACTCCAGTGTAGTACTGAGGGAGTGCTACGCTGTCGGAGGGTCAGTGCTGAGGGAGTGCTGCACTGTCGGAGGGTCAGTACTGAGGGAGTGCTGCACTGTCGGAGGGTCAGTACTGAGGGAGTGCTGCACTGTCGGAGGATCAGTACTGAGGGAGTGCTGCACTGTCGGAGGGTCAGTACTGAGGGAGTGCTGCACTGTCGGAGGATCAGTACTGAGGGAGTGCTGCACTGTTGGAGGGTCAGTACTGAGGGAGTGCTGCACTGTCGGAGGGTCAGTACTGAGGGAGTGCTGCATTGTCAGAGGGTCAGTACTGAGGGAGCGCTGCACTGTCAGAGGGTCAGTACTGAGGGAGCGCTGCACTGTCAGAGGGTCAGTACTGAGGGAGTGCTGCACTGTCAGAGGGTCAGTACTGAGGGAGTGCTGCACTGTCGGAGGGTCAGTACTGAGGGAGTGCTGCACTGTCGGAGGGTCAGTACTGAGGGAGTGCTGCACTGTGGGGGATTGCATTGTGATGTTCGTGGTTTGGACAGAAACTATGTGAGCATTGACGATGTGATTGGATGTTGAGGTTGTCCCGAGAGGTTTCTAACTCTGGTGTGTCTCTGCGCTGGTGGAGGGTGAGGGTGAGCGTGGTGATGGGACTTCAGGGAGGGTGCATTCAGATTCCTCTTCAGAGGTTTCTTCAGGGCTTGATTGGAGGCCCTGGGTCATGGACTCTGTCAGCTGTTTGGTAGATGTGCCTGCGAAAGCAAGGGGAGATAACTAGTACATGACAGGGGACTGCGGAACAGGAAACATCACTCACAGCATGGTTACCTGATGGATGTTGCACTGCTGGATCCTCACTTGGTAGAGCAGCACTGACCTCACTGTCAGCACAGGACCGGTCCCGGTCATCGCCGGCCAACTGGATGGCTCTGTTTTCAAAGTCCATGAGGACCTTGATTTCAGGCATTGCTCCATCGGTTTGTGACCTCCTCCTCCTGTTGTGTGCCAGCTTGTCCTGCATGAATAGAGATGGAGAAAGTGTAAACAGGACGCCTGCCAGGCCAGATGATAAGTATGCCTGGCCTGTGTGGGTGGTGAGTGGTCCCATGGACGGGATGAGGACAATGACGATGTGTGTGAGAGAGTGGTGAATGGTAATGTCCCTTGAACTGGCAGTGAGTGAGGGCCCTGTGGATGTGTGATGGGTTTGTGAGTGTGTGAGTTGAGAGAGATGAGAGGAGTGACTTACCCTGGCGGAACAGTGGAGATCATTCATCCTTTTGCGGCACTGGGTGGCTGACCTCTTTTGCAGGGCGTTGGCACTGACCACCGCTGCCACTGTCTCCCAAGCTGGATTGGCGATGTTGCTGCCCATCCTGCGGCCAGAGCGGGTGTAGAGGACATCACGATGGGTCTCCACGGCGTCCAAAAGGCACTTGAGGGGCGTGTCATTTAACCGGGGGGGCTACAGCCTTCTTGCCTCTCGGGGACATGTCCTCTGTGCATGTCCTCGGTCCTGAGGGACTGCCGCACTGTCGGAGGGTCAGTACTGAGGGAGTGCTGCACTGTCGGAGGGTCAGTACTGAGGGAGTGCTGCACTGTCAGAGGGTCAGTACTGAGGGAGCGCTGCACTGTCAGAGGGTCAGTACTGAGGGAGTGCTGCACTGTCAGAGGGTCAGTACTGAGGGAGCGCTGCACTGTCAGAGGGTCAGTACTGAAGGAGCGCCGCACTGTCAGAGGGTCAGTACTGAGGGAGCGCCGCACTGTCAGAGGGTCGGTCCTGAGGGAGTGCCGCACTGTCGGAGGGTCAGTCTTGAGGGAGTGCCGCACTGTCGGAGGGTCAGTACTGAGGGAGTGCCGCACTGTCGGAGGGTCAGTCTTGAGGGAGTGCTGCACTGTCGGAGGGTCGGTCCTGAGGGAGTGCTGCAGTGTCGGTAAGGCCTCACTTTAATGTCTCAGTACTGACCCTCTGACAGTGCAGCACTCCCTCACTATGAATAAAAGTCTCCAGGTGAGAAATGTGATTGCCTTGTAGAGGGGCTGAAGTTAAATCTTTCTGAGTATCTCAATCCCTCATTCCTACTCTGCACCACCGCAGATGTGCTTTGAACACAAGAGGCCATCAGTGCAATTGAGGGAAACCAAGGGGATAGAGTTTCCCTATATAACAATCGGGAAGACCCAGGTGAGGACACTTTCTGCAATGTCACATTGCAGTTGCTTTTATGGCAGTGGGCAATATCATCCCACAATCTCCTTCATCCTGATCTCCATCCCTGGCCTCTCTCAGCACTGACAGCTGGTGAATTCTCCACTCCGACTAACAGCAGCTGTTCCACAGAGCTGGGAATCGCTCAGTGATAGGAGGAAGCCCGTGCTCTGGGTTTCTGCAAGGGGCCCTCTTCCTGACAGGGGGAGGAAGGAGAGTTGAGTTTCATCGCTTCAGAAGGTGCAAATGCCCATTGCTGGTCTATGTCAGACGAGCACTGCCTGCCCCCTGAAACTCCTCTGCTGAGGACAATCTCCCTGAGTGAGCCCAAATTCGTTAAGCCTTAAATTGATGTTATTTTAGAGTCAGAGTTTAATCCCCACCATTACGTACAAAATGATCGCAAAATCTATAGGCAACTTCGCCAATCCTGGAGGTCATGAGTGCCAACCTGACCCTGCCCTTACTGACGTGCACATACGTGTGAACACATACGCCCAGACGCGCGCACACATATGAACATGCACGCACATGATATACACCGATACACAGGAAGAGGTGTGTTCACACGCACAGACACAAGGGCGCATGTGTACAAACACGCACAGATACACACGCACACGTGTGAAGACACGCACAGACATGCATGTGTGTAAATACATACGCATAGACGCATGTGTACATGCACAGACGCGCAGTGTGTGAGCACATACGTAGGCATGCATGCGTGCCATGCAGACAGTGTGCACTTGCACAGACGCACACACGTGTGCGTTTACTCTCAGGCGCACACACGTGTGCACACACAAACACGTGCGACCACAGGGAAGCAAACGCTTTTCAGCAGCGTTCACTGGTCACTGGTTCGTGCCAATGAGTGTTTCTCTCCTCCCTCGCCTGGGCCTAACTGGACTTCCGCAGTTGTAAAACTCCCATTCCTGCTTCCCCCATCACACCCCAGTCTGCTGGAGCAGCAAAGGTCAGGAATCAGTCCCAGAGCCTCTGGCGCGGTCCCACACATCAGTCCGAGCCTCTAATCGAGATCAGAGATTCACTTTCAATGATTGTGGGCTTAACTGGAAGATCTGAGTGATTTGCTCCTCACTCTGATCTTTCACATCAGAGGAGCAGTGACAGGAACTACTTGTAAAATTGGAAACCTTCTGCTTCTTAAAGGGAAACTCCACCAGAAACTGTAAATGGAATATTCGTCCCTCACAGGGTTAGAGCTGACGCACATTCTCTCCAGCCCCACAATGTCTGATTGGTTTATCAATTAAAAATCACCAAACGTTGACAAATAAGAGGGTGCAGTGAGCATATCAATGTACCTCCTCTCTCACTGTAGACAGAAGGTGGAGGGGTGGGGGTCAGGCCGTTTGCTGCTGAAATCCTCCTCCAAACCCCTTGTTAGCTGTGGGCAGGACTATCCCAATACTCTCCTGGCTGGCCTCTCTCCTGCCCCCCTCCATAAACTTTAGCTGATCTAAAACTCAGCTAATGGTCTCCTAACTCCCACCAAATCCCTGTGCTCAATGTCATACATCGGCTCCCAATCCAGCAATTCCTCAATTTAAAAATTCTTCTCCTTGTTTTACAATTCTTCTGTGGCCCCTCTCTCTCTCTCCCGACCTCCATAATCCCCTCCAGCCCCACATCCCTCCAAGAAACCTGCGCTCCTTCAACTCCGGCTTCAGGCCTGACTTTAATCGCTCCAACATTGGAGGCCGTGCCTTCAGCTGCCTGGGGTGTAAGCACTGGACATCCCTCCTTAAACCTCTCCACTTCTTTACCTCTCTCTTCCTATGCTCCTTAAAACCTGTCCTAATATCTCCTTTTAATATCGATTTTTTTTTTTGATAAATCTTTTGTGAAATATCCGTGGGGTATTTCGCTATGTTAAAGGTGCTATATAAATGCAAGTCATTGTTGTTTATTGCTGGCTGGTTGTCGGAGGTGAGCAGATTACCCGATCTTTACCAAAGGCGCCTTCAGTTCAGCATTTTGAGTGTGGATTATAGTTACCAGAGAACAGGAAGGTTGAGGCCGTGGTGTTACAGCACCACCACTGTCCGGAGGCTGTAATTACCACGTGACAAATTTACATAGGCAGATTCCATTCTGAACATATGATGGATAAAGCTAATAGAGACATGAGATTTTTAATATTTTAGTGAAACTTCCATGGAGTTGGACATGGGGGCGTCAAGAACAGGTGAAGTGTGGTTGGAGCATGGATTATTGTTGTGCCAGAGAGTCTAATCATGGATATTTAAATTGATGTTTCAATCTTAAAATCCAATGTTCCGCTTTATAATGGTGACTAGTTTTATATTTGCCAACGCTCCAGGATTGCCCTAGAGTTGTTTGTTAATCTCCAGGTTTGCTGTGTCCAGGACTGTGAACACATCTTGTGAGTCCATTTTCTTCAGTTCTGGAAGTATTGGCGGTGGGAGGATGGAAGCCCCGTTTGCCCGAGTGGGGGCATTTGTAGGGAGTCGGGGGGTTGGCCGCCATTCGATAAAACCTCCAGGGATAAGTGCAGGCAGAGTTGGCAACCCTAACCGCCGCCCCAGCTAAAAATGACACTTGGTGTTTAAAAATAAATGGCCACGTGTGCAGGTCAAATCAGTCCAACAGCCAACTATTCTCACGTGGCTCCTGTTTTAATCTCCTTTACTGGATTTTATCCAACGCCCGAATCTTGTTCCCCTACACGGGCTGGATGTGATGCTCAGTGTTACTGAGGCTGGGTCGAGGCAGCTGTGAGTAACTTCTCAGGAGGTGGTCTCACAGCTCACTCAGGCAGGACTGAGTGCTCGGAGATTTGTTTAGGTGAACAGCCCCTGACCACACTGTGCCTTCTTATTTGTCGTTTTTCCTTCACTCAATCGTACAGGATGGTCGGCAGACAGATACTGGATAGGGGCCAGTCAGAAAATAACACTTCCCCCTAATACAGGACTGGAGTATCCTGGCTGTGGTCAGAGCGCTTTCACTCTGTGCCAGAGCCGCCATTGCTTTGCTCACGGGTTCATTCATCATGTGTAACACAGCGTTCAGTTCAGCGCTGACCCGGGAGCCCAGCACCCGGGCACGAGAGAAATAAAGAACTTGCATTTCTATAACGCCTTCCACGACCTCAGGACATCCCGAGCCGCTTTGCAGCGCACATAGTACTTTTGAAATGTAGTCACTGTTGTAATGTAGGAAACACGGCAGCCAATTTGTGCACAGCAAGCTCCCACAAGCGATGTGTTTTTAAAAAAAATTTGTTCTGGGGATGTGGGCTTCGCTGGCTAGGCCAGCATTTGTTGCCCATCCCTAATTGCCCCTCGGGAAGGTGGTGGTGAGCTGCCTTCTTGAACCGCTGCAGTCCATGTGGTGTACGTACACCCACAGCGCTGTTAGGGAGGGAGTTCCAGGATTTTGACCCAGCGACAGTGAAGGAACGGCCGATATATTTCCAAGTCAGGATGGTGAGTGGTTTGGAGGGGAATTTGCAGGCGGTGGTGTTTCCCATGTATCTGCTGCCCTTGTCCTTCTAGGTGGTAGTGGTCGTGGGTTTGGAAGGTGCTGTCGAAGGGGCGTGGGTGGGCAGATAACCTATTTCAATGACATTGTTTGCCCTGTTGGATGGTGTGTGGTCTCCCTGTGAGGGTTTCTGCAGATCGTTGCCACATGGGTGGGTTTTGCTCATGTCACTGCCCGGCACTTTCTGCAATTGAACATCACTGCAGTTAAAATCAGGCGTCTGCTACAAGGAATTAGAAATGTCAGCAAGCTGGGCCAGTGTGAGAGCACACTGCACCTTCTACAACATTTACATGTCTCTCTGTAACGTGCACCACAGGCGCAATACCAAGACAGATGTTCTTGTAGTTATCAGTAATTACATTTTACTTTGGTATTATAAACAATCCTTCAGCAAAGACATCCCAGTAGCTGCAGCTGTTTGGGTCCACATTGCTGGGTTGATTCAGGAACCATTCGCTTTTGCTATGTCAACGATCACAATGTAATTGCAGGGTCTGGCCAATGCGTGGCACTATTGAGCAAGCTCCGACAGCCACTTCCACCACTCTGTCCCCATTTTATATGTAGAAATAAATTATATTCATCAACTGACTGGGCAGTGTACAAGATCTCTGTAACACTTCCACTCAGTGCCATGAATCAACGTCAAGGTGCCTGGCCGCATGAGTTTAAATGACCCCGTGTTAAAGGGCTGGTGGTCCCCCTGCATGTGGGAGGAGCTCATGTGCCACGTCACTCAATCTGACAGGTCGTCATGGCGATTGCATTAATGACGCCCGTGGAAATGTTCCCAAGTTCACCAGCTCTTTCTCGCTAAGTAATTGTTTCAATGAAAAGGAAGACTTTGCATTTCTCAAAGCCTTTCACGTCCTCGGGACATTCGCAAAGCCGACTCACAGCCAATGATGTTCCTTTTTTTAAAGTGCAGTCGCTATTGTAATGTAGGAAACGTGCAAGCCAATGTGTGCACAGCAAGATCCCACAACCAGCAATGCGATGACAAGGGGAGGCGATGGCGTAGTGGTATTGTCGCTGGGCTAGTAATCCAGAGACCCAGGGTAATGCTCTGGGGACCCGGGTTTGAAACCCATCACAATGATGTTGCCGATTGTCATAAAAACCTACCTGGATCACTAATGTCCTTTAGGGAAGGAAATCTGCTGTCCTTACCTGGTCTGGCCTACATGTGACTCCAGACCCACAGCAATGTGGTTGGCTGTTAAAAATGCCCTCTGAACAAGGGATGGGCAATAAATGCTGGCCAAGCCAGCGATGCCAACATCGCATAAATGAAAAAAAATATAATCTCTTAATGTGATGTTCATTGAAGGATAAATATTGGCCCTGGACACCAGGGAGAATTCCCCTGCTCTACTTTCAAATAATGCCATGGGATTTTCTTCCCTCCCTAACAGCACTGTGGGTGTACCTACACCACAGGGACTGCAGCGGTTCAAGAAGGCAGCTCACCCACCACCTTCTCAAGGGCAACTAGGGATGGGTAATAAATGCTGGTCTAGTCAGCCACGCCCACATCCTGTGGAAGAGTTTGAAAAACATCCGCCTGAAAGGGCAGATGTGACCTGTTTAATGAAAGACAGCAGCTCCAACAATGCAGCACTCCCTCAGTGCTGACCCTCCGACAGTGCGGCACTCCCTCAGTGCTGACCCTCCGACAGTGCGGCACTCCCTCAGTGCTGACCCTCCGACAGTGCGGCACTCCCTCAGTGCTGACCCTCCGACAGTGCGGCACTCCCTCAGTGCTGACCCTCCGACAGTGCGGCACTCCCTCAGTGCTGACCCTCCGACAGTGCGGCACTCCCTCAGTACTGACCCTCCGACAGTGCGGCACTCCCTCAGTACTGACCCTCCGACAGTGCGGCACTCCGAGTACTGATCCTCTGACAGTGCGGCACTCCCTCAGTGCTGACCCTCTGACAGTGCGGCACTCCCTCAGTACTGACCATCTGACAGTGCAGCACTCCCTCAGTACTGACCCTCTGACAGTGCGGCACTCCCTCAGTGCTGACCCTCCGACAGTGCGGCACTCCCTCAGTACTGACCCTCTGACAGTGCGGCACTCCCTCAGTACTGATCCTCTGACAGTGCGGCACTCCCTCAGTACTGACCCTCTGACAGTGCGGCACTCCCTCAGTACTGACCCTCAGTGCGGCACTCCCTCAGTACTGACCCTCTGACAGTGCGGCACTCCCTCAGTACTGACCCTCTGACAGTGCAGCACTCCCTCAGTACTGACCCTCTGACAGTGCAGCACTCCCTCAGTACTGACCCTCTGACAGTGCAGCACTCCCTCAGTACTGACCCTCTGACAGTGCAGCACTCCCTCAGTACTGACCCTCTGACAGTGCGGCACTCCCTCAGTACTGACCCTCTGACAGTGCGGCACTCCCTCAGTCCTGCACTGGGAGTGTCAGTCTGGACTTTGTGCCCGAGTCACTAGAGTTGGGTTTGAACTTGCGACTCTCTGACCCAAGGGGCATGGATATTTTTCAATATTGAAGGCGCTATATTGAATGCGGGCTGTGGATTAATAGATTAAGTTTGTACAACGTGATGGATGGGAAACGGTTTGATCCGGTAGAATTCAATGGAATGGGAAATAAATTGACCCATTGGATTCACATCAGGATCGAAACATTGCTGGGATGGGATACAAGCGAAACTCAAATCTGTCATTGTTCAGGATGATTAAAATATTTACCATCAGCACCGTGCCAAAAAAAAAAGGGACATTTACCATCCTCTGCACGAACAAATCTCTTTCGTCTTGTTGCCTGGCAACCATGAGTATTTCTCTCCCTCTCTCTCTCTGCTGAACTGATGCTGCTTTTGCAGGTTATTTAGTGATTAGCGCAGAACCTGCAACCTAAAATGTTCTGACGTCTGCAAACAGGAAGGTGTTGCCGGAGAGTTAGTAGGTTATCGCGCTCTCTAGTCAGGCTAGAGCTGCCTTTCTCGGCCTTGACGCCTCTTGTAGTTTGACGGGGAAATGGCGCCACGAGAAAAGAGCGGAAGACGGCGAATGCAGGGAAAGGTAAGTCTTATTCTTGCTCTTCGGCTTCAGATGAAGGGATCTCCTTCGCCCCCCCCCCCGCAACCTCCCCCCACCCACCCTCCCCTCAATGGCTTCTCTGGCAAGTCAAGGACGTTCTCCCATTCACGGTGGAAAGGAACCTGGGTGTGCAGCTGAGCTGTGTGTGCAGTGGCGGCTGTATCCGTTTGTGGTTTTACAATCTGCCTTGCTCAGGAAGCGAGGGTTCGACACAGTTCGGCAATGCTTCTCCTGCAATTAAGACCCACTAATTCTCGTCTCCCCCCCACCCTCCTTGTTCAAATTGCACAAATGGTGGATTTCAGCCCAATCCAAGCCCAAAGGCAGCTTTTAAAAGCAGCTTATTGAACAATGACTACAAAAAAAATTGGGTTTACACTCTAATCTTATCCAATTGACTCAGGGACACGTTTGCCCATCTGCCTGTACATTTTGTGTTGTCGGTTTTTCCCAAATTAACCGTTTCTTCGTCCCCCGTTTATTAAAAAAGGGCGAGTTCCTCAAGGCAGCTTCACACCCCCATGTTCCCCTCTCCACAAGTGTATAAACTTCAACCACTGAGCTCAGCGGGTAGCAGTCACACCTCCGGAGTCAGAATGTTTTGGGTTAAAGTCGCATTCCAGAGATTTGGGCAGAAAATCCAGATGGATGGTCCTGTTGCTGTACAGAGGGAGTGCTGCACGGTCGGAGGGTCAGTACTGGGGGAGTGCTGCACTGTCAGGGGGTCAGTACTGAGGGAGTGCTGCACTGTCAGGGGGTCAGTACTGAGGGAGTGCCGCACTGTCAGAGGGTCAGTACTGAGGGAGTGCTGCACTGTCGGAGGGTCAGTACTGAGGGAGTGCTGCACTGTCAGAGGGTCAGTACTGAGGGAGTGCTGCACTGTCAGAGGGTCAGTACTGGGAGAGTGCTGCACTGTCAGAGGGTCAGTACTGAGGGAGTGCGGCACTGTCAGAGGGTCAGTACTGAGGGAGTGCTGCACTGTCAGAGGGTCAGTACTGAGGGAGCGCTGCACTGTCAGAGGGTCAGTACTGAGGGAGTGCTGCACTGTCAGAGGGTTGGTACTGAGGGAGTGCTGCACTGTCAGGGGGTCAGTACTGAGGGAGTGCCGCACTGTCAGAGGGTCAGTACTGAAGGAGTGCATCACTGTCAGAGGGTCAGTACTGAAGGAGTGCATCACTGTCAGAGGGTCAGTACTGAGGGAGCGCTGCACTGTCAGAGGGTCAGTACTGAGGGAGCGCTGCACTGTCAGAGGGTCAGTACTGAGGGAGTGCATCACTGTCAGAGGGTCAGTACTGAGGGAGTGCATCACTGTCAGAGGGTCAGAACTGAGGGAGTGCTGCACTGTCAGAGGATCAGTACTGAGGGAGTGCTGACTGTCAGAGGATCAGTACTGAGGGAGTGCTGCACTGTCAGAGGATCAGTACTGAGGGACTGCGGCACTGTCGGAGGGTCGGTACTGAGGGAGTGCTGCACTGTCAAAGGGTCAGTACTGAGGGAGTGCAGCACTGTCAAAGGGTCAGTACTGAGGGAGTGCTGCACTGTCAGAGGGTCAGTACTGAGGGAGTGCTGCACTGTCGGAGGTGCCATGCTTTGCCTGAGATGCTACTACTCAAACAAGCTCTGTGTCCTCTGTGTCCTGGATAATATGTATCCCTCAAACAAGGGGGCTGAAAGTGCAGGTGTGTCTTAATTATCACATTGCCCTCTGTGGGATCTTGCTTTCTTATTGGCCATGAGTAGAATGGATAGTGGGAATGTGATGGCGGGGATAGTGGGAATGTGATGGCGGGGATAGTGGGAATGTGATGGCGGGGACGGTGGGAATGCGACGGCGGGGATAGTGGGAATGTGATGGCGGGGATAGTGGGAATGTGATGGCGGGGACGGTGGGAATGCGACGGCGGGGACGGTGGGAATGTGATGGCGGGGATAGTGGGAATGTGATGGCGGGGACGGTGGGAATGCGACGGCGGGGACGGTGGGAATGCGACGGCGGGGACGGTGGGAATGTGACGGCGGGGATAGTGGGAATGTGATGGCGGGGACGGTGGGAATGCAACGGCGGGGACGGTGGGAACGCGATGGCGGGGACAGTGGGACCGCGACGGCGGTGACGGTGGGAATGTGATGGCGGGGACGGTGGGAATGCGATGGCGGGGACGGTGGGAATGCGAAGGCGGGGACGGTGGGAATGCGATGGCGGGGACAGTGGGAATGCGACGGTGGGGACGGCGGGAATGCGACGGTGGGAATGCGATGGCGGGGACAGTGGGACCGCGACGGCGGTGACGGTGGGAATGTGATGGCGGGGACACGCTGGCGGTGAGAATTTGTGTGTTGTAATCTCTAGAATGTGTCCAACCCCAGGCTGACAGTTTGAAGAGGGAGGTTAAACTCCTGCTACACTGTGAACTAAAACCACTGCAGTTAAACTCACTCAAACATGAGTGAGATGACAACGAAAGCTCAGCTTGGATTGGGAGTTTGTCTTGTTAGGAATGGGTGAGGTCAGGGGGCGAGCTGTTCATGACCCTGAATCCTGATACTGCTCACGGGCTATATCAACAGATGGCACCTCACTGGGGTCTTGTTCGGAGTCCGACTGGTTTTAACACAGTGTAAAGTCTCGGCTATGAACAAGGTTACAGTGTGAGGCAGAGATACCGTCTTGTCTTCCTGTTCGGCCTCAGTGTTTTCCTGTTCCTCTCCGACTCTGCAGCCTCTGTGTCTGGAGCATATTGAGTCCATCTGGACTGGGCTTTGCTATAAGACCTGGCTGTTTGGAAGCAGATAGTTGAGGGGGCTGCAATGGACTGGAGTCACTGCCTTTAATCCCACCACTGAGGTCCTGAGTCTACTCGGTGGGAGGCTGATCTAGTCTGAGGAATTGGAAGGAGTTTGCCAAGTTCCCAGGCTCCCACTTTGACCCTCCTCATGCTCCTTAAATTGATGTTTAAGAGAATGGATTCAGTGGGCTGCAGCTATTACAAACTCAGGAGTGTGAGTTATAAATGAATCATTTATACGTCATTCCGGCAATGTTATGACCAGGGTTTTAATTCGCGACCGATGTTTATTGAAGACTCTCAGTCAGGAGGGGAGGATTAGCTAACCTGTGGTCTCATGGACTGACTGGGATTTGGCCAGGCCAAGCTGTAATACAAACTGTGCAGGGTAATGGTGCATCATTAACCATTTGCTTGCTGCAATATCAACTCAACAGCAAAACTGCTTAAGCTCGAAACAGAGGGACCAGTTGGTCAACAATCAGTGAACCAGTGGCCTGGTTTGGGCCTTTCATGTGGATAATAACAGACAGTAAAGCCCCCGCACCTCCCCACCTCCCTGCCCACCCGACTCCCAACTTCCCCCAGTCCATCCAGAGCCCCCAAAACAGTTCTGGTGCCTTTTGTATCTACCCTCCCCCGCCCCACACGAGATCAGGTGATCTCCTGGGAACAGCAAGAAGCCCAGCTTAAAAACCGAGGTCAATTTGCAGGGAAAGATGATCAGAAGTAGGAGCAGGAAGAGGCTGTTCGGCCCTTTGACCCTGCTCTGCTGTTCAATTAGATCATTGACTGATCTTCCAGCTCAGCTCTCCCACTCTGGCCCTATCCTCAAGTGCCCATAAACCCCTAGCGGTCTCAGCCTTGACTATGCTCAACAAGTGAGCACCCACTGCTCTCTGGGGTGGAGATTCGCAGTCTTGCTGAGTGAAGAAATTCCTCCTCATCTCCGTGTAGGACAGCAGATTCCTTATTTCGGGACTGTGATTGTCTTCTAGATTCCCCCCTGTCAATCCCCCTTAAGCATATGAGATGTTTCAATAAATATTAAGTTGCTGCTGCAACACAACAGGGGTTTATCAAACTTGCAGGATTATGACACTATTTAGATAAAGCACTGCACGTATGACATGTGCTTCCAGTAAGTCTGGCTCTTAGTTTCTGCGTTGCATCACAGTTTATCAAAAGGACTCTTGCCCTGAAACATTGTGTTTGTCAACTGACTGTGAGCGTTGCCACAGGAGGTCTGCTTGTGGTAAATTAAAAGATGTGACTGTCATTATGAATTAGTACTTTAATAGGCCATAATTCAAACCCCAAGGGTTAAAATGAACATTGTAGACGATTAGATTGGAACGCCTTGATTAGATTACTATCTTTTAATCATTCCCAGTTGCTGGTAAATAAGTCACCGAGGGTCGGGTATCTCTGGGGACTTGAATCCCAGAGGTGGTCACTCAATTACCTCCTTGCAAGACAGGGAAAATAAGAGTCACGGCTTCCGAATTCCCTCCGGTCTGCTTCCACTGACTGGCAGTGCAACTGAAATGCCACTAATGCCTGGGAGATGGGTTTCCGTTGCAGTTACGGTGAAGTTACGGCAGGGGTGTGGGGCAGCCCTGTGAAAGGTCTAGGCCCCTGTGCCTTGGGAGGTGGACCCTGGAAACACCAGAAAATTGTGCTTAGCTAAAGTTCCAGGTTCCCTCGGTGCTTTGGCTGGGAAACATGTCTCGTGGTGGGTGCTGATGGTTCCTGCTTTGATTACCTGGCCTGTGCTCTTAGCAAATCTCCAGTGGAGCACAATAGAGGAGGAGGTTGGTCTCGATCCTCTTGGAAAGAAGGTGGAATAGTCGCCCTTTAAATCAGGATCTTTCGCTGGAAAATGCAGTTATCAAGAGCAAGGTATTGGTCTTATTTTTAATTTATTCGTTCACGGGATATGGGTGTCACTGGCTGGGCCAGCATTTATTGCCCATCCCTAATTGCCCCTTGAGAAGGTGGTGGTGAGCCGCCTTCTTGAACTGCTGCAGTCCATGTGGTGTAGGTACACCCACAGTGCTGTTAGGGAGGGAGTTCCAGGATTTTGACCCAGCGACAGTGAAGGAACGGCGATATATTTCCAAGTCAGGATGGTGAGGGGCTTGGAGGGGAACTTGCAGGTGGTGGTGTTCCCATTTATCTCTTGCCCTTGCCCTTCTAGATGGTAAAGGTCATGGGTTTGGAAGGTGCTGTCTAAGGAGCCTTGGTGAGTTGCTGCAGTGCATCTTGTAGATGGTACACACACTGCTGCTACTGCGCGTCGGTGGTGGAGGGAGTGAATGTTTGTGGATGGGGTGCCAATCAAGCGGGGCTGCTTTGTCCTGGACGGTGTCAAGCTTCTTGAGTGTTGTTGGAGCTGCACTCATCCAGGCAAGTGGGGAGTATTCCATCACACTCCTGACTTGTACCTTGAGGATGGTGGACAGGCTTTGGGGAGATCCTACACTGAGACCTTCCATAGACTGACAGTGCCTGTCCAATCTTTCACGTTAATGAGCACGGGAGTATTCTCAACATCGGTGAAACGTCTGAGATCTTTCTCTATTGATAAAGGCGGGAGATAAAACATGTACCATATATCACAGCATATAAGTCGACCTGGCATATAAGACAACCCCATTTTTCAGCCCCATAAATCATGTTTTCAAATATACTTGAGTATAAGTTGATTCCCCCCTTTCCCAACCATAACATGCTATTCTCTCATTAGTCGTCAGCCTCAAACTTTCACCTCACAAATTGAAGTTTTACTTACCAGCACCTTATAAGTGTGCACAGGGATCGAGCGGGCGATAGGGACTGTATGTGGAGATGCGCAGGAGTTTAAGACGCACCCACACACAGCAGACCCGCGTGGCGAACGTCAAAGATGGTGACCACCCACACCAGCGGTTCACTTTTATACTCGCCGTATAAGTTGACCCCATATTTGGAGGGATTTTTTGGGGCTTCGAAGGTCGACTTCTACACCGACATTTACGGTAGCTATTGAGGATAGTTGGAGACAGGTCTCCCAGCGCCTGTTGGCTCAGTGGACAGCCCTTTCGCCTCTGGGTCTGAGGTTTGCGGGTTCAAGCCCCATTCTGGAAACATGAACAGGAAATCTAGGCTGGCACTCTCAGTACAGGACTGAGGGAGTGCTGCAGGGTTGGAGGTGCAGTCTTCCAGCTGAGATTCTGAACAAAGGTCCTGACTGACCTCCGCAGATGCTGTCAGACCTGCTGAGCTTTTCCAGGTACCCTTGAAACGCGGTCGCTGTTGTAGAGGGAGAGGCGCGGCAACCCCGGTTTGTGCACAGCAAGCTCCCGCGGAGAGCAGTGAGGCAAAATGACCAGGCGTGCTCTTTAGTGATGGTTGTTGACAAAAATTGCCTGGGATACAAAGGAGGAGCCCAGTACAATCGTCCCGGAATGAGATGTTTAATGCCCTCCCTGAACGAGCACAGCCTCCTCCTAAGTACCACTTAGAAAGCTCCAGCAAAATGCGTGCACGAGGTGAGATTGAAGCCCTGACTTGGATTGTGGCTCCGCTCTGAGTCCAGTTGACTCAGTAAAGTCTCGGAATCGAGGGTTTTTTTTTTCCCTTTCTCTCTCTAAGCCGAAAGCAGGAATCTCTCTAAAGAGGCTGGGATTATAAAGACGTGCTCCAAATACCTTGAACGGTATTGGTTAGGCAAGGGGAAAGTGTAATCGGGTTCAGCAGTCCTGCTTTCTCGTGGGCTAGCGAAAGTTGTCTGGCTGCTGACAATGAATGGGGCAGGAGCCGGTCAGAGACACAGGCAGACAGGAAAAAAGCTTATGTTTCCACCCCCTTGCCGAGAGAGGAAATCTTGCTGGAGTTTGGAAATGTCCTGCGAGCATTGCTGTCGCAGTGAGGAATGAGAAAGGTTGGTAAGTCGGAACGCCTCACAGAGGGAGGGAAGGTTTGTCCGGGGGGTGAGGGGAGGGAGGGAGGGTGGAGAGTGAGGAATCTTGAGTGGTTTTGTTTAAGGGGCTGTGGGGGGTATCAACAGGGCAGACTGGGGGTCATTGGCCAGCTGTGTCTGAATGGAATCAGCGTGTTACAGACACTTTTGTATTCTGTGATATGTGACTTGTTTTACACAGTCTGGTTAGTTTTGGGTGAGCTTTGTAAAACTGTCTGGGCTCTTTTAACCCTATCCATGCCTATTAGAAGGCTGCCCTGCATTTAGATTGCGCCTTTCACAGTCTCAGGAGGGCCCCCAGGGCGCTTTAAGCTTTGAAGTGCAGTCACTGTCGTGATGTGGGAAACACAGCAGCCGACGTGCGCACAGCAAGATCCCAATAGGAGCAATAATGACCAGTTCTTCTATTTTTAGTGATGCTGGTTGAAGGACACTGGGGAGAACTCCCCTGCTCATCTTTGAAATAGTGGCTGTGAGACCTTTTACATACAAACACACGGAATAGGAGCAGAAGTAGGCCATTCGGCCCCTCGAGCATGCTCCACCATTCAGTAAGATCATGGCTGATCTCTTTGTGTTTCGAATTCCACATTCCCATCTAACCCCGATAACTTTTGATTCTCTTGCCTAACAAGAATCTATCTACCTCTGCCTTAAAAATATTCAATGACCCCGCCTCCTCCACCCTCGGAGGGAGAGAATTCCAGGGTCGCACAACCCTCCTGAGGGAAAGAATTCTCCTCATCTCTGTCTGTTCACCTGAGAGAGCAGATGAGGCTTCAGTTTAACATCTCATCTGAGAGACAGCACCTCTGACTGTGCAGCATTCCCCCAGTACCATGCTGGGAGTGTCAGCCTAGATTTTGTGCTCAGGCATCTAGAGTGGGTCTTGAGCTATGACATTCCGACTCCGTGGTGAGATACATAATTCCAGAAGAAGAGGAGGAAGGGACAGCCCAAGTAACCAAAAAGGAAACAATGAATTTCACGCCATAAGTAGCTAAGTTACTGGAATCCACGATTGAGGACAGAATAAATTGGCAATTGGGAAAGTGTTAATTGGTTTGGGAGAGTCGATTTGTTTTGTGAATGATAGGTTCTGCCCAACTAACAAAAATGGAGTTTCTGGACAAGGTCATTGAGCTGGTGGCTGGAGGAAGACCAACGGTGTCATCGATGTGATTTTCAGAAGGCGTTTAATTAGGTTTTATCTTGCCGATGACCTTCTGGAACAGTTTGCACACTTGTTTGGTAGGTGGAAGGCCAAAAGTTCAGAATCATTCACCAATCGATGGACAATGAAAGGTTTTAGCGTTCTGATGTGAGGTTTTTCCATTAATGACACAGCATCTCTAAGAACAGCTTCTTCCAAACCTCCAGACCCCAGTCACTCAAACAGGACCAAGCAGCGAGTGAGAAAGACACAACTGAATGGGGCCGAGTTGCCAAGGTTTAGGAGCCTAGGGCACGTGGCATTAGGGTCAGAGGTTAAACTTTGCTGGACACGTGTTGACGATGGCCATGGATACACATCGGATGCTAATTGTCTGAGAGTATTGCTGGTTGGTTCATGGATTCTGATCTCCTCGGTCAGCGTGAGATTGAACTGGCAAAAGAAGCTCGGGCTGAAGTGTAAGATTCAAAGGATGAGACAGAGCGCCGGGTGGAAGGATTATTCTTTGTTGAAGAAACTCTATTGGATCTTCCTGGAAAATGGGCTCTGGGCTCCTCTATTTCTGTTTTTCCTCTGGAACCCTATTTTTGTATTGAGACACTTCATGAAACCACATGAAAATGACAGCACAGAAACAGGCCAATTGGCCCAACTAATCCCATGCCAGTCTTCATTCTCCACATGAGCCTCCTCCCATCCTGCTTCATCTCGCCCTATCAGCATCTCCTATTCTTTTCTCCCTCGAGTTCATCCAGCTCTTCCCATTTAAATGTATCTATACTATTCACCTCAACCACTCACTGTGGGAGCGAGTTCCACATTCTCACCACTCTCTGGGTAAAGAGGTTTCTTCTGAATTCCTTATTGGATTTAGTAGTGACCACCTTAAGTTTATGGCTCCCAGTTCTGGCCTCCACCACAAGTGGTACCATCTTGTCTACGTCTGCTCTATCAAATCATTTAATCATTTTAAAGGCCTCTTTCAGGTCATCCTTCGGCCTTCTCTTTCCTAGAGAAAAGGGCCCCAGCTTGTTCAGTCTTTCCCTGACAGTTATAACCTCTCAATCCTGGTATCAACCTCACAAAGGAAAAAAAATCACCTTCCCCAGTGTCTCCAGATCCTTTTGCTATACAGGCCGTGAGAAGATCTTGAATGTTGAACTGTTCTATGTCGGCTTTATGGCAGTATTGAAAGAACAAAAAATTGAACAAAAACTTAGGTGGGAGGCTCTGAGGGGATTATAAGATCATAAGAAACAGGAGTAGGCCATTTGGCCCATTGAGCCTGCTCCGCCATTCAATAAGATCATGGCTGATCTGATTGTGGCCTTAACTCCATTTTCCTGCCTGTCCCCTGTAACCCTTAACTCCCTTGTTGATCAAAAATCTGTCTAACTCCGCCTTGAATATATTCATCGCTTCTCGGCCTTTTGGCTAAGATCAAGTGTAGTATCTGTTCTTATCAGTTTAATATCTGATACGTCCCTTATCTGGGGACCAATTTTTGAGGTGTCAGCTGTGGCTCAGTTCATAGCACCCTCGCCTTTGAATCAGTGGGATGTGGGTTCATGTCCCACTCCCGGAAAACCAAGAACTGTGATTGTACTCGAAAGAGTTGCAATCTGTGACTGTTGGTAACTCGAAAGAGTTTGAACATATTCAATGACCCAGCCTCCACTGCTCTCTGGGAGAAGCCAATTCCACAGACTAACTGTTAATCTCTTGTCAATTACATTGTTAAGGTTTGGTAATGTTAATTACATTGTTAAGGTTAAGAGAAACAGGTAATGGATTCTAATGGTCTTTGAGCACATATAAATAGGGGATAGCTGGAACACTGGGTTGAGTGGGAGGAGAGCTGGGAGAGTGAACAAGTCAATAAACTCCCTCAATAAAGAAAGGCTCTGTATCTTGGTTTTGGCTTCACCAATTGGCTTAGGCTCTATTAACACGTATGACCCTACAAGATAAGAAATTTCTCATCTTCGTCTTAAATGTGGAGACCCCTTATTTTGAAACTGTGACCCCCCACCCCCACTAGTTCTAGATTCCCCCTATGAGGAGAAACATCCTCTCAGCATCCACCTTGTCAAGCCCCCCTCAGAGTTTTATAAGTTTCAGTAGGGGTTAAAATCCTGGAGCTCACTCCCTAACAGCACTGTGGATGTGCCTACGCTTCAGGGACCGCAGGGGTTCGAGAAGGCAGCTCACCACCACCTTCTCAAGGGCAATTAGAGATGGGCAATAAATGCTGGCCCAGCCAGCGATGCCCACATCCCCGTGAATGAATTTAAAAAAAAAGATCAGTTCTTATTCTTCTCCAGTTACTGAGAAACGGAGTGCGATTACAGTGACAGCGTTTAAACTGATACTTTCAGAAGCTGTGCCCACAGTCGCCCACCGACAATGCCCGTTGGAGAACCACCCCCGTGCCCCGTGACTCTGCCTCCGAACATCAAACCCCTCGTTGAACGCCTCGCGTTGGATGATTGCGATAGATCAAATTTTGTAACTGCATTCAGTTAAGTGTGACACATTTAAGGGGAAGCGAGATAAGTACACAAGGGAGGAAGGAATAGAAAGATGGTGCTGATAGATTGAGATGAAATAGGCTGAATTATGGCCCGTGTGAAGTATAAACACTGTACTGAGCGGTTGGGTGAATGACTTGTAATTTTGATGTAAAACGAATATTTTCAAGTCCTGGTCAGAGTGAAATGTGCCTCGCAGCAGCAGTGAAAAACTGCTTTAAAAGGATTGTATCAGAATTCTCTGCCTACTGTTTTATTCTGTTAAAGTTAGTAAAATAACAAGGACCTCTGCAGCGGTTGATGTGTCTGCCACGAGGTTTGAAACTGACCAGTATCGCAGGATTCCTGAGGCTAAAGAGTTCAACTGAAAATTTCAAGATTGAGATCGATAGATTTTTGCTGGGTAAGGGACATGGAGCATAGACGGGTAAACGGAATTAAGATACCAATCAGCCGTGAACTAATTGGATGACGGAACAGGCTCGAGGGGCTGAATGGCCTTCCTGCTGCCCCTGGGCACTGTAGTTTGTGGGAGGGATGTATTGATTCTTTGCTAAGGAATTTTAGAAGAAGTGGCTTGGAATATGAATCTTGCTGAAAAGCGAGACATGTTACCAAAGCTTTCCATCCTGCACTCATCAGGACAAATGCAAGAATGCCAAATTTCAAACACTCACAACAATTTGTGCTACAGGAGGAAAAGGTGACGGTTGGCTGGCAAGTCAACTCTGGCTGAAGCATTGTCATGTAGAAAGCAACGGGGAAGTCAGAATAGTGGATGTGTGAAAGGGGTTTCAAAACCGATGCCCTATTAACTCTTCCAAGAAAGGAGTTGGATAGATAATTGGTTGGAAACTGGCATGTGGGTTCCATACTGCAATAATCAAACTCTCTGTTGGATATCATGGCACATGTGTGATTGGCACTGGAGCCAAAGATGAAGGGAGGGCAAAGGTTATCTGATCAAATGCATATTATGTTGTGTTGCTTCGATTTGGTTAGATTGCCTGTTGAGCTGAATGGCCTCTTCACGTTCTGTGCTTTATTGTGCTCCTAATTCTGCCTTCTTCCTTTTTGTAGTTTCCTCCAGACCTTGTTCGGCCTCGTCTCTCAGCCTGATGTCAGCCGTTGTTGATGGGATGTCCACTGACCCGATCTCGGGAAGCTGCACGTCGGTCAACACCGTGTGCTCGGACAGTGACCGCCCCGTCAGCCTCAGCTCCTCTACCTCCTCGGCCTCGCTGCAGGACAGTCACAGTTCGTTTGGGAGCAGTGGGGCTCTGGTGTCCAGCACCAGTGGCCTAAACTACCCGCCGCAGCATGGAAGTGATATCAGCCTAGACTTGACGCCGGTCAGCCATATGAAGGCTCTGCCTGATGAGATGAATGGAAGGGCTGAGAACCTGGGGATTGAAGCCAATGGCCACGTGATGGAGAGAGCTCCGAGGACCAAGTGCCAAAATGCCACCTGCCCTTCTGTGACATCCAAACCCAAAGAGCCACTGGCCAAGCTCTCGCACGTGGATAGAGTAGTGAAGGAAATCATTGAAACCGAACAGGCGTATGTTAGGGATTTGAAGAGTATCGTAGAGGTAAGGCGGTGCAGTTTGGCGTTGGGGCTCAACCAATGCGACACTTACTGAGCAGACTGGCAGGCAGGAGGATAGCAGTTGTCCCACGCTCATGATGACTAAACACTTCTCCCTCCCACATCACCCCCCCCCCCCCCCCAACCCCGGCACCTTCCCCACTCCTGCAACCAATAGCCTCCCGTGAGGGGGCAAAAGGAAAAACAGGGCCAATTGCGGGAAGAAATATTCTGGGCAATCCCTCCCCCTTACCCCCAGGTTATCAAAACCAGGCCAGGAGATCCAGGAATTTTCTTGGGCCAATATTTATCCCTCAATCAACGTCACAAAAACTGATTATCTGGTCAATATCACATTGCGTATCGCGTGAGTCATTATCACGTTGCTGTTCATGGGAGCTTGCTGTGCGCAAATTGGTTGCTGCATTTCCTGCATGACAACAATGACTACACTTCAAAAACACGTCATTGGCTGGAAGGCACTTTGAGATGTTTGTGAAAGGTGCTATATAACTGCAAGTCTTTCTTTATAACCGTTTCTACTAACTAACATCCACATACCTGACCAAGATATTAACCCTAACCCTTCACATACGCAGGACGTTCCAAAATGTTTTATAGACAATTAAGTACTTTTGAAATGGAGTCACTGTTATGAAGTCGGAAACTATACTGTCCACAACAAGCTCCCACAAGCAGCGATGAGATAACCAACCAGATTCTCTGATTTTAGAGATGTCAATTGAGGGATAAATGTTGGCCAGGACAATGGGAGAACTTTCCAAATAATGACACAGGACACTTTGTGTCCCTCTAAGGAAGCAGATGGGGTCTTGGTTGGATGACTCATCCAGAAGACAGCAGCAGTGACAATGCTGCACTCCCTCAGTGTTGCACTGAGGCCTCAAGCCTAGACCGTGTGCTAAAGTGGGCCTTGAATTCTTGAGCTTTTAACTCAAAGATGAGCCCTAGCAGCTGGGCCAAGCTGATGGAGCAGGAGAAGCAGTCCTTACTTGACTGGGTGGAGTTGGGTGACCACCAAGGTGATTTATGAAACCAGGTTCAGTAAGCCTGGTAATTTGTGAGTTAGCATCAGAAAAGAGGAGAATGAAAGTTGATGGATTGTCATAAAAACCCAACTGGTCCAATAGTTCCCTCAGAGAGGGGAGCCTGCCCCTTCACCACCACCACCTGTGCCCCACTATATGTTTAATTCTTAATATGCTCTAATGTGGCCTAGCAATTGTTAGCAGGGACACCACCATTTTCTCAGGCAACTAAGAATAGACAATAAACACAGCCATCATCACACAGAAAAGGAGAACATATTAGAAAAACCTCTGAGAATTTTTTGTTTTAGGATAATTGTCAAGAAAAACACATGGAGTATAGTGTCCAACTCTAGCCCCCTGCACTTTAGGAAGGATGTCAAGGCCTTGGAGACGGTGCGGAGGGAGATTTACCAGAATGGGACCAGGGATGAGGGACTTCAGTTCACACAGAGAGACTGGAGAAACTGGGATTGTTCTCCTTCGAGCAGAGAAGGTTAAGGGGAGATTTTATTGAGGTGTTCAGAATTATAAGGAGCTTTGACAGAGTAAATAAGGAGAAAGTGTTTCCAGGGGCAGGCCAGTTGGTGACTAGAGGTACACCAATTTAAGGTGATTGGCGAAATGATGAGTAGAGAGACGAGGAAGAATATTTTCACACAACGTGTTGTTGTGATCTGGAATGCGCTACCTGAAAGCAGATTTGGTAGCAACTTTCAAAAGGAAATTGGATAAATACTTGAATGAAAAATTAACAGGGCTTTGGGGGAGGAGCTCGGGGAGTGATGGGCTGAAAGGCCTGTTTCAGCACTGTATAACTCTGACTCTATGAGTATGACTAATTGGATAGCTCTTTCAAAGAGCCAGCACAAGCGTGATGGGCCGAATGGCCTCCTGCGCCGTGTGCTTCTATGATTCTAACCCCATTCTATGGAATGAGATTGGAGGAGACTTGGTATTGGATTCAAAAATATTAACACTTGATTGATGTAGAAAATCGAGCTGACTGGATGTGAAACATTAAGGGCACAAAAGGCAAGCCACAGTCAAGGTTGTCCCTGACTATCACCCCTCCCAGTGTGATCCTGACTGGAAATGTATGATTTACACAGACTCTCCTCCGACTCTGGGGCTGAGGGTAACTTGAGACTGAGGCAGAATTGTGAAGTTAATTGGAATAGCTCGAGATTCTTTTTAAAAGCAAGGAGCTAACCGATTTTACAGAAATGTCACTGTTTCCCCTGACTCTGAGTGAAGGGACATTGCCTTGTGTTAATTATAACGTGTGCAGTAGTGAATCCCTTTAATAGGGTTTTCTCATCTAATGCAACCCCTGCAATTAAGCAACATTTATAGTTCCCTTACGATTAGGGAGCCAGTGCAGGCACTGAAGAGCTCTTATTAATTACTGCCCTGGTCTGTTACTCATTGCACATAGTCCCTGTTTGAGGAAATCAGTGGGATATTTCTCAAGGACTTGGCCGGCTTTATAGTTCAATAACTGCAGGAAACGACTGTTAGATCTAGGATTTTGAGGTCTGGAATCCATTCAGAACTCTAATGTCAAGTATTCAGGAGTTTGATAGTTGATTCAGGATTTAAAATGTCACAGTATAGTAACTCAAGCCCAGGATAATGAAAGTATGGATTGTAAAGGTGTGCTCACTAAGCACGCATCTAGTCACGCCACGTCAACAATGCACCAAATTTGATTGGTATTATTGCGATGTGCGTTACACACGTTTGCTCTTTCTGCAGTGCCTCTATCAGTGGGTAACCTCATCCAGGAGGTTATGGGTTCAGAGTTCCACACCAGAGACATGAGCTGACATTCCCTGTGCAGCACTGAGGGAAAGCCACACTGTCGGAGGTTCCATCTTTCAGATGAGATGTTATATCCCCCCCAGTGTCCTAGCCAACACTTGTCCCTCAACCAGATTTTACTAAAACAGATGATCTGATCATTGATCACATTGTTGTTTCTGGGAGCTTTCTGTGTACACAAATTGTGACCTGCTCTCAAGTGTCCTGAGCTGGCGAAAGTTGTTACATCAATACAAGTTTTCCTTCTTTCCTATTTGGAGTTTTCAGCTTCCGATGTCACGTTTAGGGAGAAGTTGGTGTGTGTGCAGAGGTTGAAACTGCTCTACAATAGTGGTATATACAGTGTGCAGAATAAATCTTCGACCATGGCGAGATTCAGAGGAGTTTTATCTTCATGATGGATGAAAATTCATCCTAAGATCCTTACGCCACTTTCATCTCAATTGCCCCTTTTTGTTTTGGTGAATTCTGTGGGCAGTAAATCTCTGTGTCACACTTTGAGCGCTTCCTCTAACCTTTACCCCATGCTCTGTAGAAGATTGAGAGGGGCAGCCTTGAGGGTCGCCTAACCCTTTGTTAAAACAAAGATTTTCAATTTGTTCCGGGGACACAAAACTGGAACTTTGGACCAGTTTCCCTGTAGCGAGACATCCTGATTTTCATCCCATTTGAAATCATGGCAGGAAAAACTCTGACAGTTTCTATAATGAGGGTCTCGATCTGAAAGGCAAGTTTAAAAAAAACCACTGTCTTTACTCATTGAGACTTTGGAGATTTTTTAGATATATTTATATCCCCTTCAAAACCATCTTGGTGGGGACAGGGTTGTGTTATGGATTAATTGAGTGCATTTAAGGCTGGGATAGATGGACTTTTGGTCTCTCAAGGAATTAAGGGATATGGAGAGCGGGCGGGATAATGGAGTTGAAGCCCAAGATCAGCCATGATCGTATTGAATGGCGGAGCAGGCTCGATGGGCCGAATGGTCTACTCCTGCTCCTATTTCTTATTTCCTTTGTAATGATTAAGAGAAAGTAAAATACTTCAATTGAATTAAAACTTCTTTAACAAAAGTCAATCATATTCTGTAAAATGGCCAAATTGGCTGTAAACCAGACATTGCTGCTCCCCTGATTTATTTAAATATAAGGACCCAGGGAATATCCGTCAATCGCACTCCTCCCACAAATGCCCACCCACACCCCATGGTCTACACCATCATGGATCTGACCATCCAGTTAATCTCCTCAAAGAATGTTTCCGAGGAGTGCTTCAGATCCACAAGTGCAGCCAAGACAAACTCCCATCCATTGTCACAGCTCTGCTAATGAACTCTGCCCTCATAACACAAAGATAGGGAGGAGAGTTAAGTTGTGAAGAGGACATAAGAAGCCTGCAGAGGGGTACAGACGGGTTATGTGAGTGGGAAAACGTTTAGCAGGTGGAGTATGATGTGGGAAAAAATGATCTTTTCCACTTTGACAGGAAGAATAGAAAAGCAAAGTGTTATTTAAACGGAGAGAGATTGCAGGACTCTGAGGTACAGAGGGATCTGGGTGTCCTGGTACATGAATCACAAAAAGTTAATATGCAAGTCCAGCAGAGGATGAGGAAGGCAAATGGAATGTTGTTGTTTGTTATAAGGGGAGTGGAATATAAAAGTAGTTTTGCTATAGTTCTCCAGGACGTAGGTGAGACCACATCTGAAATACTGTGTACAGTTTTGGTCTCCTTATTTATGAAAGGATATTAATGCATTAGAAGCAGTTCAGGGAGGGTTCACTCAACTGATACCCGGAATGAGAGGGGGTTATCTTCTGAGGAAGGGATGGACAGGCTGGGCCTGTATCCACTGGTGTTTAGAAGAGTGAAGAGATCCCAAAACCAAAGGATCAGATCTCTCAGCTCAGCCCTGCCACATCCAGTCGTGAATGGTGGTGGACAATTAAACAACTCACTGGAGGAGGAGGCTCCACAGATATCCCCATCCTCAATGATGGAGGAACCCAGCACATCGGTGCAAAAGATAAGGCTGAAGCACTTGCTACAATCCTCAGCCAGAAGTGCCGAGTGGATGATCCATCTCAGCCTCCTCCGGAGGTCCCCAGCATCAGAAATAATAGTCTCCAACCAATTCAATTCGCTCCACGTGATATCAAGAAACGGCTGAAGGCACTGGATGCTGCCAAGGCTATGGGCCCTGACAATATTCCATCAATAGTACTGAAGACTTGTACTCCAGAACTTGCTGCGCCCCTAGCCAAGCTGTTCCAGTACAGCTACAACACTGGCAGCTACCCGGCTATGTGGAAAATTGCCCAGGTATGTCCTGTACACAAAAACCAGGACAAATCCAACCCGGCAAATTACCAACCCATCAATCTACCCTCGATCATCAGTAAATTGACAGAAGGGGTCATCAACAGTGCTATCAAGCAGCACTTGCTTAGCAATAACCTGCTCACCGACGCCCAGTTTGGGTTCCACCAGGGCCACTCAGCTCCTGACCTCATTACAGCCTTGGTTCAAACATGGACAAAAGAGCCGAACTCCCGAGGTGAGGTGAGAATGACTGCCCTTGACATCAAGGCAGCATTTGACCGAATGTGGCATCAAAGAGCCCTAGCAAAACTGGAGTCAATGGGAATCAGGGGGAAAACTCTCCGCTGGTTGGAGTCATACCGAGCACAAAGGAAGATGGTTGTGGTTGTTGGAGGTCAGTCATCTCAGTCCCAGGACATCACTGCAGGAGTTCCTCAGGGTAGTGACCTCAGCCCAACCATCTTCAGCTGCTTCATCAATGACCTTCCTTCCATCATAAGGTCAGAAATGGGGTTGTTTGCTGATGATTGCACAATGTTCAGCACCATTCGCAACTCCTCAGATACTGAAGCAGTCCATGTCCAAATGCAGCAAGACCTGGACAATATCCAGACTTGGGCTGACAAGTGGCAAGTAACATTCGCGCCACACAAATGCCAGGCAATGACCATCTCCAACAAGTGGGAATCCAACCATCACCCCTTGACGATCAGTGGCGTTACCATCACTGAATCCCCCACTATCAACATCCTGGGGGTTACCACTGACCAGAAACTGAACTGGACTAGCCATATAAATACTGTGGCTACAAGAGCAGGTCAGAGGCTAGGAATCCTGCAGTGAGTAACTCACCTCCTGACTCCCCAAAGCCTGTCCACCATCTACAAGGCACAAGTCAGGACTGTGATGGAATACTCCCCACTTGCCTGGATGAGTACAGCTCCCACAACACTCAAAAAGCTTGATACTGTCCAAGACAAAGCAGCCTTTGATTGGCCCCACATCCACAAACATTCACTCCCTCCACCACCGATGCGCAGTAGCAGCAGTGTGTGTACCATCTACAAGATGCACTGCAGCAACTCACCAAGGCTCCTTCGACAGCACCTTCCAAACCCACGAACACTGCCATCTAGAAGGACAAGGGCAGCAGATAGATGGGAACACCATCACCTGGAAATTTCCCTCCAAGTCACTCACCATCCTGACTTGGAAATATATTGCTGTTCCTTCACTGTTGCTGGGTCAAAATCCTGGAACCTAGCAGCACTGTGGGTGTACCTACACCACATGGACTGCAGCGGTTCAAGAAGGCAGCTCACCACCACCTTCTCAAGGGCAACTAGTGAATGAATATTAAAAAAATGAGACGTGACCTTATTGAAACTTAAAGACCCTGATGGGGACTTGACAGGGTGGATTCTAAGAGGATGTTTCCCCTTGTGGAAGAGACTAGAACGAGGGCACACAGTTTAAAAATAAGGGGTCTCCCATTTAAGATGGAGATGAGAAGAATTTTTCTCTCTCAGAGGGTCGTGAGTCTTTGGAACTCTCTCAGAAGGCAGTGGAAGCAGAGACTTCGAATACTTTATGGCAGACGTAGATAGAATCTTGACTTACAAGGCAGTCAGAGGTTATCGGGGTGGGGTAGGCGAAAAGTGGCATTGAGGTCACAGTCAGATCAGTCACAATCTTATTGAATAACAGAACAGGCTCGAGGGGCCAAATGGCCCACTCCTGCTCCTAATTCGTACGTTCCTATGGTCTAAAATCCTCAATCGACGTTCCCCCCGATCATTGCCAGCCTGAGTATTGTGTCCCATGTTCCAGCTATTCCTCCATGTCATAATGATAATGTGCAGGACATAAATACAGTATTTAAGATGCTCTACAGATAGCACTGGGCAGTTAATTGCCGTGGTTTTCAAAATTCATGACTTGTTTCTCAGCCACCAAAATGGATTGCTAGCCTTTCAAATGTGTTTAACATGGTTTTATAACAATCGTGAAGAGTATTTAACGATGCGCCTCTGACTCATCTTGGCAGAAACTATTTCAACCCTTGCTGGGTTAGTGTGGAAAGGCATTCGACCTTCTGAACAGGAAGCGGTTCTGTTGATGCGGACGGAGCCTTGTTTTAACACAGCTGCTTTTGACCCCTAACCCCTGAGGCTATCGCTGTGTGGAATGAGCCAGCGAGAGTCAGAGCACAGATTGGTTTCGAATGTGGGAGAATTGCCTTTCAAACAAGAGGAAAAAAAAAAAAAATCTTCTCACGAGATGTGAGAAAAATCACCATTTCCCAAAGGACATGTTGTGTAGTCGTTACAAAGTTCGACAAGGAATAGAGAGTGGGAGAGCGGCAAACACAGACAATTCTCTTTAGTCTACGTAGATCGTTTCGAAGGTCACCAGACTCTAGCACAGGCACGTTAGCCATTCTACTTCCCCGAGTCTGATTGGAGGAGCTTTATGTTGGTCTAATTGACCCTTTGAAGTGAATGATTCCTGATTTAGTTGGGTACTTGAGACAAAAGGAGGGGAAAACTACCATCAATTCCTCCTTTAGAGTTTACAGCACAGAAACAGGCCATTCAGCCCATCTGCTCCGTGCTGGTGTTTCTGCTCCACATGAGTCTCCTCCGACCCCTCGTCATCTCACCCTATGGTACATCCTTCTATCCCTTTCTCCTTCGTGTGTTTACCCAGCTTCCCCTTCAATGTATCCATGCGATTCACCTCAACCACTCCCGGTGGGAGTGAGTTCCACATTCTCCCCACTCTCTGGGTAAAGGGGTTTCTCCTGAATTCCCGATTGGGTTCATCATTATATTATATTTGTGGTCCCGAGTTCTGTTCTCCCCCACAGCGGAAACATTTTCTCCTGATCCTATCAAACCCTTTCTTAATCTTAAAGACCTCTATCAGGTCACGCCTCACTCTTCACTTTCCAGGGGCTGGTTCAGTCTCTCCTGATAGGTATAACTCCTCAGTTTGGGTATCATCCTCGTAAAGCTCTTTTTGCACTTTCTGCAATGCCTCAATATCCTTTTTGTAATATTGGAGACCAGAATTGTGCCTGTTACCCCCAAGTGTGGCCTAACTAAGGTTTGATGCAAGTTTAATGTCACTTCATTGCTTTGCAAGTCTACCCCTCCAGAAATGAACGCCAGCGCTTGGTTTAGCTTTAGTAAGAGCCCTATTAATGTAATGAGCATCCTGATGAGGCCTTAATTAACACATGAAAGGTCAACACAAAACCGGTAATGTCGAGCTCAGGGCTATCCTGAGCAGCGCCTTAACCACTGACACACACGCTGTTCACTTCTCTTAACCATGCTGGAGCTGAACGGAAGAGAGTGTTAGCTGTAACGTAGTAAGTGCCTGCTAAGATCAGGGTTACCGAATTTGCCCAGATACAAAGCACAGTTTGTAGTGAGGGAACCCAGAGTGCTTTTATCAGCACAGCTCGTCTGACTGGAGCATTGATAACGATAAGAATTTGCCAAATTCTACACCCGACCAAACAATGGAGAAGTCAGCACTTGAAACAGATGGTTTGAATTCCATTCGATGTTTCATTTTGCTTGCTAAGGCATGCGAGATATTTAATCTGTGCAGCGAGTTGCGAGCACTGCACAGGCTTAACCACCGCTGCCGCGATGTCTGAACTCAGCGGTGTAAAGAGATGATGTCTTTTCCATCTTTGGGACCCCAGACTCAGACCTGACCCTGACCCGTGGATTTAAAGGCGGCTTTTACATTACAGGTTGAGCAGGTGGGCGAGAGGTACTCCCAGCACTTCTTGCCGTTCCTCATTCCTCCTTGTGGACACTCGCTCCATCTGCAACTGATGGTTAAACCGCAGGTTGAGGTGGTTGCTGCCAGATTTATGTTGTCGGTTCCTACTAAGGAAAGAGAGCGCGTCTCTATCCTGCTTTCCCATGGGCGGGATTTTCTGGCCCCGCCCATCACCAGGATTGTCCGGTTCCTGCCGAAAGTCAATGGAATTTTGGCTGGGTTGCCGATTCCCCACGGCGAGCAGGGTGGGAAAACCCTGGCCCCATGTCCTAGGACTTCCCAAAGTGTTTCATACCCAATGAAATGTAGCCACAAACAAACACTGGTCCAATATTTCACCGCACTTTCCCTCAAATACCAAATCAGATGAATGGCCAGTCAACCTGTGTAGGGTTTTTGGTTAAGGGGGGATGTTTGTCAGACAGTTGAGAGAACGCCCTACTGGTTTTGCAGAGGGTCTTTGGATTTTACATCCATTGGAAAGAATAGGATGGGGTTTCAGTTTAAATCTCCTCTGAAAGATGTCAATAAACACAGCACCCCCCCCACAATGCAGCACTCCCTCGGCCTTGCACACTGAGAGCAGCCTAGCTGGCTGGAGTGGGAATTGAACCTACGGCCTTCTGGCTAAGGCGTGGGTTTGGTTCTGAATGACCTGGAGTGGCTGGAATCAGTGATTGGTGATCTAACAGAGGCAGGGTGTACATCAGCAGATCGGGAAACCACCCCGAGGGCCCGTGGACTGATTGGTGCTCCTATGTATCACCTTGTCTGGTCTCCAGCTGAACACCAAAGAGTCAACACTCAATGGACGCACTAGTTGTCTTTATAAAACACTGCCATTGAGTCCTCAGTGCAGCACTGAGTGTGCTGAATTGTTGGAGATCCATCCCTCAGAGGAGATATTAATCCAGGGCCTGTCCTGATGGTTCTGTAAGCAAATGTTGAAGGTTCCATAAAACATTTTGAAGAACATTCCTCCCTCAGCCAACACCACAAATTAACCGGCCATTCATCTGATTACTATGTGTAGGCTCTGTTATGCGGAACTAATTACCAAGTTCACCCGCATAACAATTAATTTCATCACAGGGCGAGCATCTCGGAGTATTTCTGGGAGGTGTGACATGGGTCTAACTTGCTGAAACCCTCACTGATTTGGAAGATTTGAGGGTTCAAGCCACACTGCAGAAACTCGAGCACAAAATCTCGGATGACACTCCTGGTGCGGTACTGAGGGAGTGCTGCAGTGTCCGGGGTGCCATCTTTCAGATGAGATGTTAAACCGAGGCCCTGTCTGTCCCTTTCAGGTTGAATGTAAAGATTCCACAGTGACTATTTCAAAGTAGAGCTGGGGAGTTCTCCCCAGTGTCCTGGCCAAAATATATTTTTTTACCAACAATTCCAAAAAAACAGTTTAATTCATCAATCATCTCACCATACGGCCTGATACACTAAAGCGCCACATTAGTACAGAGGCTGGTACACCCTGAATCACTACTTCGTGTGTTGTGTTGCCTTCTGTTTGCATTGTTACAATATAAATGGTTTCACTCACCCAGCATTGTTGTGTCTGTAGGATTACCTGGGCTGTATCATCGACTGTGGAGAACTGCCTCTGAAGCCAGATGAAGTGAACACCTTATTCTGCAACATCGAAGACATCTATCAGTTCAACAGGTGGGTCCGGCTAGAGGTGTCTGGGAAAGGGAGAGGTGCAGGGAACCATGGCGACCATGGTCGATGGAGTGACAGCTCCACCTCACTGTCATTTCAAACTATCTCTATGCATCTATATTGAAACAATCCAAGCTGGAACAAGATGTTAAGTAAACTTCTCCAGCCTTCAGGGGTGTCAAGCTGCCACATGTGAGAGTGGGGCATTTTTTTTATTCTTTCATAGGATGTGGGCACCGCTGGCTACTCCAGCATTTATTGCCCATCCCTAATTGCCCCTTGAGAAGGTGGTGGTGAGCTGCCTTCTTGAGCTGCTGCAGTCCATGTGGTGTAGGTACACCCACGGTGCTGTTAGGGAGGGAGTCCTAGGATTTTGACCCAGCGACAGTGAAGGAACGGAGATATATTTCCAAGTCAGGATGGCGAGTTTCAGCAATTGGGTGTGAATTAGACGGCCAAATAACAAACAGCTGTGCTATCACTGGAGTGTGGCTCAGTGGGTAGCATGCTCACCTCTGAGCCAGAAGGTTGTGGGTTCAAGTCCAACTTCAGAGACTTGAGTTCAGACTGAGGAGATGCTACACGATCAGAAGCGCTATCTTTCAGATGAGATGTTAAGCCAAGGTGCCATCTGCTGCTCTCAAGTGGACATGAAAGATCCCAGTATCCTGGCTGATATTTATCCCTCAAGACAATATCACCAAAAATCAGATTATCTGGTCATCGCCACATTGCTGATTGTTGGATCTTCCTGTGCGCAAACTGACTACCAGGTTTCCTACCTCACAACAGGGACTGCTCTTCAACAGCACTTCTTTGGGCATGAAGCATCTTGGGACGTCCTGAGGTTGTGAAAGGCGCTATAGAAATGCAAATCTTTCTTTTAAGTATAGAGGTGGGGATGGGTCTGGGAACAGTTTACACTTGTCTGGATCTCAGTCAGAATTACACTTTTTCGTGGTTTATAATAAGTGGGTCCACGGAATGTAAGAGGCAGCTGCTGTTTTCTGAAAGGTCTGTGTGAACATTCTGCATTTGTTCCCATGATACGAAGTAGAATTTCCACCGACTCCATCCTGTGGCTTCCCTGTCACATCAGCGCGAGTCATCATTCTGGGAAACCTGTTATTTGTCACTAACCCCTGGGAAAGATGAACTGTGGAGGAACCCATCCCATAAACTATAAAATGATAACATGATGGCGATTGGCTCCATTTAGCACACGGCTATAATACAACTTTGCCTTTTTATTTCTGATGGTTGAGGGAAATAATGAACCCGTACAGGATATTGTATTAGCTCAGGATAAGGTTGAAAGACTGAATGATGTATAACCTATTCTAGGAGTGAGAGAAGGATTGAAATCATGTGGAGAATTAATGTAGAGAGGCTTCGGTTCCTGGTGGTGAGTGGTTGCCAAGTTGATTGTCTTTATTACTCGAGAACCATTAGAATGGCTTCAGCACAGAAGGAGGCCATTCGGCCCATTGTGTCTCTGTGGACTCTCTGCAAGAGCAACTCAGCTACCTCCACTCCACCAGACTTTCCCATAGCCATGAAAATCTTTTCTCTTCCGATCATTATCCAATTCCCTTGGAAAGCCTCAATTGAACCTGCCTCCACCACAAACTCAGGCAGCGCGTCCCAGACCCTAACCACTCGCTGCATGACAAAGGTTTTACCTCGTGTTGCCACTGCTTCTTTTACAATTCACCACAACTCTGTGCCCTTTGCTTCTCGATCCTTCCTCCAATGGGAACAGTCTCTCCCTATCTCTTCTGCCCAGACTCCTCATGATTTTGGACATCTCGATCAAAACTCCTCTCCAGCTTCTCTTCTCTGAGGAGAACAGTCCAGGCCTCTTCAGTCTACCCACGTAACTGAAGGCTCTCATCCCCAGCCTATTGGTCTTTTGCATGAGATACAATTTGAACTCCATCCCCCAATCTCAGCCATCCACTAATGCACCTGAACACACACACACACACATCCCAAAATACACACTCCCTGATCCACACACCCTTGCTCATATGAAGCCCCATCACCATACCCTTGACAAGTTTGACTAGTTTCCGGAGTCCCAAAACTCCAATTTCAGGAACCCTCTCCTTACTTTAAAATCATTGCTCTATCTTGGGCTGATAGTCTCCTCCAGATGTTTTCCACTCTCCTCCAGGTGTTTTCCACTCTCCTCCAGGTGTTTTCCACTCTCCTCCAGGTGTTTTCCACTCTCCACCCTCTGCTTCCTCAACACCCGCTTAATTCGTTCTTCCCACTCGTTCCGCTCGAAGATGGTTGGTTGCTCCTTGAGCCACGATACCTCTCCTCTCTGGGAGTCCTTTCCCCAAAACCTTACTGCCCAATTCCTTCTGTCAGAAAAGTCCAAACACCGCCCATCCCCCCTCCATCTGCGTCTTTGACCCCCCCACCCCCACACACTCCAACATTTGCTATTTCTTCCCTTTCCCTTTGGTCTTCGTTGGTCTTGTCACAAATGACGTTGCCACATTGGCGTTGTAATCTTCTCAGAACCTTCCTCCTACCCAAATAGCCATCCTCCAGAGGCAGGATTCACGTGTTGATTTTCCCCAGAAGTTAGTGAGACTCAGGACATGATATTGTCGTGGTCCTGCCAGGAACCCATTGCCGTGAGTTCAAGTCCCACTATTGGAAAGTGTAAAATTGAACTCAGTAAATCTGGTCAAGTGGAAGTTGGATGATATCGAAGAAACGTATTCTCCCCATAAAATCCGGGCCTCCGAGGGTTAAATTATGCGGACAGGTTGCTCGGACTAGGCTCATACGCCCTTGAGTTCAGAAGATTGAGGGATGATCTAATGAAGGTGTTTAAGATGATTAGAGAGTTTGATCGGGCAGTTAGAGAGAAACTATTCCTTCTGATTGATTGGAGAGTCTAGACCAAAGTGGAAGAACCTCGAGATTAGAGCCAGACCATTCGGGATGATACCAGGAAGCACTTCACACTCACGGGAGTGGAAATCTGGAACTCACCCCCACCCCCACCAAAATAGTTGTCAAGACTGGGGGCCCAAATTCAAGAATTAACTAGATCGATCCAGTTCCGCTTACTAACTTTTTCAGTTTTTCCCAGTACTTATTAACACCTCCGTTCTGGTATTGTACTTACAAACTCTTCATTTGCACCTTCACCAGCACCTTGGTGTCCTGTATGGGTGAGGGTGTGAAGGGCTATGGAAGCAAGGCAGCTAAGAGTCATGATCTCATTGAATGGTGGAAAAATTCGAGGGGCTGAATGGCCTCCTCCTTACATCAAATAATCATTAAGAAGGATATCAGGGCAGCTAAAGACAGGCCGAATGATCACACCACCTCTGCCCACGTGTTGCAAATTGATTTTACTGTGGAAGGCACTTTAAGAAATGTCGGCGATGGAAGTGTGATGGTCAGATTGAGAAATGTTGGTCTTGTATCTCGCCCGCTCGGCACCCACTGCACAATCGCTTCACTAAAGAAGACATCCTTGCCAGTCAGACTGGGTGTCTGTGTCCAGCAGGCTTGCTGTGGAATCCTGCGGGGGAGAGGAGGGGGTAATATTGTTTTAGTTGCCCGGGGAGGGTCAGACATGAGGTAATGCTGTGCGGTAACAGCCCTCGAAACTGTACAGGCTGATCCTTGGATTTCATCATGCGCTGCTGAAGTGTAAAAGCGTTGTGTGCCTGCTGAAGGAAAACATATCCTTGCAGCCTGTTCGAGGAACGAGTGAGGGTGATGAATTAACTTCATGGTTATATGGACTTGCAAATGCGCCACTGACAGAGTTATAGAGCCCGCGCTCTGTTGGAATTCTGGGCTTTTGCCAGTCTGGGCCAGGACAGGGGAGGGGAGGGGAGGAAAAGACTGGTGGTTTTTTGACCAGTTGCCAATAGAGAACAGCATTAATCTTCATATGGACTAGGTTAAGAGTCAAAAGCAGACAGGTTATTGAGAAGGATTCCAACTGTGCACGAGGTTTGGGGCTAACGAAGGCCAATGGGTGTTCAGATCAAACGAAACCAGCTGGCACTGGATAACTTTAAGCTCAGGCTTGTAAAGGTAAAGTGATCTCAAGAGCTGAGAGAACAGGGGATTGCAAATATCCCGGGGTTCAATTCTGGAGGAACAGAATTGAAAAGCAGGGAAGTTTATGTTACATTTACGCCACCACACCTTGGCTTGACCACACTAGGAGCAGTGTGCACAGTCCTGGTCTCCATATTTCAAATAGGATATCGAGGACCTGGTAAAGAGGCAAGTAAAGAGTTTGCAGGTACAATACCAGAACTGAGAGGCTGATAGCCACCAGGAAAAACTGAAAAAGTTAGTAAACAGATTTGGAAGAGAGAGGCAAGGGGAGGCTTGATAGAGGTTTTCTAAAAGTATGAAAGGGTTTGATTGGAGAAGATGTTTCCCAGGGAGCCGTCAATATAAGATGGTTATAAATCCAATGGGGAATTCAGGAGAAACTTCTCCAGCCAGAGAGTGATGAGAATGTGGAACTCGCTCCCACGGGGAGAGGTTGAGGTGAATCCTATGGATAGGTTTAAGGGGGAAGCTGGATAAACACACGAGGGAGAAAGGAATAGAAGGATACGCATGATAGGCTGAGATGAAGAGGGGCGGGAGGAGGCTCATGTGGAGCGTAAACACCAGCACGGGACAGGATGGGCTGAATGGCCTGTTTCTGTGCTGTAAATACTGAGTAATTCTCTGTAATTTATGATAGATTAATGAGTTAGTATCTGCAGTCAAAAAAGCCAAGAGAGAGATCCGCTCCCTCTGACAGTTGTTATTTTCAGCTCTGCTCCACATGCCTCGAGTAATATGAAAGTTACTCAGACTCTTTAATTATATCATGGACCAATCCCTCCCCCTGGCTGCTACCCTGGTACATTCGATTACCTCTAATGATCTCAAACGTCCCTGAATTTCCAGATTAAAGCTTCTTTGCTTCCTTCTGTCGAACAAAGATGGCGTTTTTAGTGTGAGGCCTTTTACTGTTTTGGCTGAATGGTTCCTGTAAAGATCAATTTAAGACATTCCACGTGCAAAATTGACCAGCTATCAGAAGGGATGTTCCGTGATCTCTGCTCCTCCTGATTGAATGGATAAAGGTGATTGAGGGGCTGAATGGCCTCCTCCTGTTCCTGTGTTACATTGTTCAGGGATGAGGGGCCTATCAAACCTCACCGGCCCCAGTTTTTCACCACACTCACTGCTTCCAGCTCTTACTCCATAAAGCAGCGCTGCCGCTTGGTGAATCAGCTCATGTGCAGTCGCTGCTGACAGTATAGCTGATATCCCTAAAGTCACCGATCAGCAGATTGTTCCCAAATCTCTTTCTTTCTTTCTTTTCTCTCTCTCTCTCCTTCTCTCTCTCTCTTCCTCTCTCCAATTTTCAACTCTTGGGGAAACCTCATTGTTCTGTTTCAGCAAGTCAGCAGCGAACACCAACCCAAACCCTAACTCTTGGCCAGAACGCGTTGTTCCACCAGCTCAGAGCTGCCAGGACTCCCGAGGGTGCCAGAATCCAGTCCACTATGACGCAGTGTTGAACGAAACAACCAGACCCACAACCCCCCCTCCATCCCCACCGACCCCTTACGTATCTGGAGCCCTTTGGGATTTGATGTGGTTTCAAGAGAGAAGGATGTTCACACGAACTGCAGGCAATGACCCGCAGACGGAAATTAACAAAAGATACTTGAGTCACACACACATCTACAATGTTGGTCCTGGGTGTCGCAAAGAATATTTCTTCATTTGGTGGCATTCTTACTGCTGCAGATCCAAACCAATCTTTAAACTTAACTACATGCTGGAGCTCAGTAACCTGGGCTGACACTGCAGGGCAGTACTGAAGGTGTGCTGCACTGTCAGAGGGTCAGTACTGAGGGAGTGCAGCACTGTCAGAGGGTCAGTACTGAGGGAGTGCTGCACTGTCAGAAGGTCAGTACTGAGGGAGTGCTGCACTGTCGGAGGGTCAGTACTGAGGGAGTGCTGCACTGTCAGAGGGTCAGTGCTGAGGGAGTGCTGCACTGTCAGAGGGTCAGTACTGAGGGAGTGCTGCACTGTCAGAGGGTCAGTACTGAGGGAGTGCTGCACTGTCAGAGGGTCAGTGCTGAGGGAGTGCTGCACTGTCAGAGGGTCAGTGCTGAGGGAGTGCTGCACTGTCAGAGGGTCAGTGCTGAGGGAGTGCTGCACTGTCAGAGGGTCAGTGCTGAGGGAGTGCTGCACTGTCGGAGGGTCAGTACTGAGGGAGTGCTGCACTGTCAGAGGGTCAGTGCTGAGGGAGTGCTGCACTGTCAGAGGGTCAGTACTGAGGGAGTGCTGCACTGTCAGACGGTCAGTACTGAGGGAGTGCTGCACTGTCAGAGGGTCAGTACTGAGGGAGTGCCGCACTGTCAGAGGGTCAGTACTGAGGGAGTGCCGCACTGTCAGAGGGTCAGTACTGAGGGAGTGCTGCACTGCCTGAGGGTCAGTACTGAGGGAGTGCCACACTGTCACAGGGTCAGTACTGAGGGAGTGCCGCACTGTCAGAGGGTCAGTACTGAGGGAGTGCCACACTGTCACAGGGTCAGTACTGAGGGAGTGCTGCACTGTCAGAGGGTGAATACTGAGGGAGTGCTGCACTGTCAGAGGGTGAATACTGAGGGAGTGCCGCACTGTCACAGGGTGAATACTGAGGGAGTGCCGCACTGTCACAGGGTCAGTACTGAGGGAGTGCCACACTGTCACAGGGTCAGTACTGAGGGAGTGCCGCACTGTCGGAGAGTCAGTACTGAGGGAGTGCTGCACTGTCAGAGGGTCAGTACTGAGGGAGTGCTGCACTGTCAGAGGGTGAATACTGAGGGAGTGCCGCACTGTTGGAGAGTCAGTACTGAGGGAATGCTGCATTGTTGGACGGTCAGTACTGAGGGAGTGCTGCATTGTTGGAGGGTCAGTACTGAGGGAGTGCCACACTGTCAGAGGGTCAGTACCGAGGGAGTGCTGCATTGTTGGAGGGTCAGTACCGAGGGAGTGCTGCATTGTTGGAGGGTCAGTACTGAGGGAGTGCTGCATTGTTGGAGGGTCAGTACTGAGGGAGTGCCACACTGTCAGAGGGTCAGTACTGAGTGAGTGCTGCATTGTTGGAGGGTCAGTACTGAGGGAGTGCTGCATTGTTGGAGGGTCAGTACTGAGGGAGTGCCACACTGTCAGAGAGTCAGTACTGAGGGAGTGCTGCATTGTTGGAGGGTCAGTACTGAGGGAGTGCTGCACTGTCAGAGGGTCAGTACTGAGGGAGTGCTGCACTGTCGGGGCGTCAGTCCTGAGGGAGTGCTGCACTGTCGGAGGGTCAGTGCTGAGGGAGAGCTGCACTTCTGAAGGTGAACCCACAATCAGATCACTCAGAAATGAGAGTGCTATCCATTGGGCCAAGTTACATTTATGTAGCATTGTTAAAGTAGTAAAACACCCAAAAGCACTTGACAGGAACATTGACAAATGTATTTGACACCAGGAGGATGCCAAGTTTAACATCAAGGCATTGCCGGGCTGGGATCACAAGCAGTAAATGGTTAAAGTGAAAGGTTTGCTGATTTTAGGTGGAGGTGGGGGAGGGGGGTTGGCTTTGGGTTAACTCATTTTCGCAAATGTAAAAATAGATCCTTGAGTTCCAGGACCCCGCGACCTGCAACATCTGGCAATCCCTCAGCCAGAGTCACTGCGAGGGAGCCTTCACATTACTCACAAAGATAGATGTCTCCAGCCTTCTCACAGCCGAGTCTAGTGGGGATGCATTCTTTCCATCAAACCTGGAATTTATATTCCAGGGACGCTGAGTGAGGAGTCAGCAGCCCTGACTGCAGAGCCTCTTCCCCGCTCCAAGATCCCAAAGCCTTTCTGTTCGCTCCCAGGGTAATCTAACAGGAATGGTCGCGTTTCTTCCGTGTCCTGTGTATGTGGTGGGGGTTTTTGTTTTGTTGGTTTAATCCCTGAAATGAACGTGAAACCTGAACCTCGTAAAATGGGTCACGGGAAAGGGAAAAACCTTCCAGAATCATCGAATATCAGGAAATTAATCCCAGGAAGTGGGCTCCAGATAACAGAATCAGTTGAAGGTTTGATGTTGGGGATAAACCTCCTTCAAATAAAACGAGATTAACGCCTGGCGCCTAGAATCAACGAAAGCGCACGGCACGGGAAGAGGCCACTCGGCCCATCGGCCTCTGTGCCGGCAGGAAGAAAACGAGACCCCCCCCAGCCTCATCCCACTCTCCAGCGTTCGGCCCGTAGCCCCTGCTGGTTATGGTACGTGAGGTGCAAATCCAGACACCTTTGCAATGAGCTGAGGGCTTCTGCCTCTCCTCCCCTTTCAGGCAGTGAGTTCCAGACCCCACCCCACACACAACCCTCCGGTCCTCATCTCCCATCTAATCCTTCAACCCATCACTTTAAATCTATGCCCCCGCCTAGTCAGTGGCCTCTCTGCTAAAGTAAATAGGCTTTTCCTGTCCAGGCCCCTCACAATTTTGTACATCTCAATCAAATCTCCCCTCAACCCCCTTCCCCTGTTCCGAAGGAGAACAACCCCAGCCTATCCCATCGCTCCTCGGACATCTTCCGGGAGCACAGTTTCGAAGAAGAGCAGAAGAGTTCGCCCCCCACCCCCCGCTCTCCTCTATAGGATATTTACTCCTCAGCTCAACATCGTTACAAAAAAACCCCAGCTCATCTGCTTGTCATTTCATTCCTGTTTGTGGGAGCTTGCTGTGCACAAATTAACTGCCGTGTTTCCGACATTGCAACAGTGACAATAGTACATTAGTGTTGTAGAGTTTTGAGCTGGAGGCCCGGTCTCGGGATAAAGGGGTGGATTGGGATGAGGAGGAATTTCTTCACTTGGAGGATTGTAAGTCTTCAGAATTATCTACCCCAGAGCATTATGGATGCTCAGTCAACGAGTATATTTAATAGTGAAATCACTGAGGATTTTTGGCCTCTCAGGGAATCAATGAATTTGTAACCATAGGAAAGTTACAGCACAGAAGGAGGCCATTCGGCCCAACTTGTCCATGCCAGCCCAAGGACACCCAAGTGCCCTTTCTAGTCCCACCTTCCTGCACCCGGCCCATAGCCCTGCAGCTTACAGCACTTAAGGTGCAGATCCAGGTACTTTTTAAAAGAGTTTAGAGTTTCTGCCTCTACCACCAACTTGGGCAGCGAATTCCAGACACCCACTACCCTCTGTGTAAAAAAAGTTCTTCCTCATGTCCCCCCTACACCCTCTGCCACTTATCTCGAATCTATGTCCCCTGGTTCTAGAATTCTCCATCAAGGGAAACAATTTTATCCTGTCCACTCTATCTATTCTCCTCATAATTTTGTACACCTCAATCAAGTCACCTCTCAGCCTTCTTTGTTCTAAGGAAAATAACCCCAACCTATCCAACCTCTCCTGGTAGCTACACTTTTCTAACCCTGGCAACATTCTTGTAAACCTCCTCCGCACTCTCTCCAGAGCTATTACGTCCTTCCTGTAATGTGGTGACCAGAACTGCGCACAATACTCCAGTTGTGGCCTCACCAGTGTTTTATACAATTCCAACAATATATCCTTACTTTTATATTCTATACCACTGCCAATGAAGGATAGCGTTCCATATGGGGAAAGTGTCTCCCTCATCAAACCCTTTCTTAATTTTTTAAGATCTCTATCAGATCGTCCCCTCAGGCTTCTGTTTTCTAGAGAAAAGAGACCCGTCTGCTCAGTTTTTCTTGATTTAGTTTTTTGCCTTTTCAGTTCTGGTATCGTCTTTGCAAGTCTTATTTTGACTTTCTCCGGTGCCTCTACATCCTCTACCATAATGTGCGGCTGTAAATGTGGCCCAACCAAGGTCCGACACGCGTTTAACGCAGCTTCTCTCTTCCGCCTCTCTCCCTTTTTTCCCTATGTGTGTAAAGGTGTAAATGGTTTTATTTTTTCACACAGCGAGCTGCTCGAAGACCTGGAGAGCTGTAAAGATGCCGTCGGGGTTGCCGAGTGCTTTGTTGAGCGGGTGAGAATCTTACTCCTTTTCTATGTTTCACTCAGTTTACTGGATCATCACAAAATATCTTGGCCAACTCCCTGGGCCAGCACTTCCTTAACAACTTTCCAATACATCCCCATTTTAACGCTTGAAAATGGATGAGACTCCAGACGCCAATAAAAACAGAACAGCAGCATAGTAACATTACGTAAGTCGGCATATAATACATCTTGTAAATATCAAAATCTGTGTTTTTAAAGTGCATTGTAAAAATATTATTTTATGTACTCACCAGCCCATTACTTCATCTGAGTTGCTCCAGCCCATAGACCTTGGCCAGGAGGCAACAGAAGCGCAGGCTGTGGGCCTCGAGGTGGCTGATGTTGGAGCCCAGGTCGTTCAGCAGAGCCCGGGTGACAGGGTTGGGCTCAGACAGGCCGCAGTTCAACAGCAGTGGCATCACCACTGAGCTCCCGGTTGGAGCCAGGCTTCGAGGCTTAGTGATGCAGCTCCTGCCCGTGGTCCACATTGAGAGAGAGAGAGAGGCTGAGAGATGAGGAGGGGAAGGGCAGGGCCCTAGGCCTCGGTGCCAGATTGGGACTCGCCCTCAGAGGAGGGGGAACTCGGAGCTTCATTTGCTGTTTCTGTGACCCCAGTTGGGGGTCGCCACCCACAGTTTGGGAACCGCTGTCCTGGGAACTCCTGGGGTGATTGGTGTCGGAGACATTTAGCTCTGCCAAGTCAGACACACTGTGTGTTAGGTAATGAACTCTGGCACTGCTCCAAGACCTTTCACATTGTACCTGGCTATCGAGGAACAAAAGCTCATGCCAACAACACTGAAATCATTTAGAGAGAAGCTGAAGCAGGCATTGCTCGAACACCAAGGGTGGGGTTTATACAATGGGCGCTGAGGGAGTGGGTGCTGAGGGAGTGGGTGCTGAGGGAGTGCGTGCTGAGGGAGTGGGTGCTGAGGGAGGGGTTGCACATTGTTTCTGAAGTTTTGATGCAGAACAGCAGACAGAAAATTCTAGAAGCGCTCAGCCGACTCTGGCAGCTTCTTTGCGAGAGGAAGGCAAGTGAACCTTTCAGGTTCAGTGACCTTTCGTCAGGGACTGGAAGATGTTAAGAGACTGAAGAGATTTTGAGAAAATAAAGAGGCAGGAAAGGGGGTTGAGGGGGTGAGAAAAGATCCAAGGGAAGCTCTGTGATCAGTTGGAGGGCTGGAGGGATTAAATGACAAAAAAAAGAAAGATCTTTTACCGTTCCTCGTCCCATTATCATTCTATTTACCTTGTGCCTCATCCGATTTGTAATTTAATCTCTGCTGCATTCCACCCTATCACAGACCTTCCCTTTGGTTCTTTCCCTGTCTCCCCTTTTCCCCCTCACTCTCTATTTGCATAAACCCGGTTAAATCTCTAACATCTCCCAGTTCTGATGAAAGGTCATCGACCTGAAATGTTAACTCTGTTTCTCTCTCCACAGATGCTGCCCGACCTGCTGAGCATTTCCAGCATTTTCTGTTGTTTTTTTTAAATTTCGGATTTCAAGCATCCGCAGTTTTTCATTTTAGGATTTCCACTCCGGACCCAGAGCTCCCGATCCTCGTAGAATCCGGGATTTCTCCAGCGAGCAGGAACCCCCAGCAGCCCCGGAAGATCAGCCCTTTAAATTTCCCACACACAACGTCCTTCCCTCCATCCTCACTCTCTCCCCTCCCCCAACTCTCACCTCCTTCACTCTACCCTCCCCCTCACTTTCCCCCTCTCCCTCAATCTCCCTCCTCATTGCCCTCCCTTCCTTCCTATCTCTCCTGTCCCCCAACTCTCACTCTCTCCATCCCCACCTCCAATCTCCCCTCCCACCCTCGATCTCCCCTCAATCCCCCAATCTCCCCTCACTACCCCCCTCACTTTCCCCTCTCTCTCCCTCAATCTCCCTCCTCCTTACCCTCCCCTCCTTCCTTTCTCTCCTCTCCCCCAACTCTCACTCTCTCCATCCCCACCTCCAATCTCCCCTCCCACCCTCCATCTCCCCCCCTCACTTTCCCCTCTCCCTCAATCTCCCTCCTCCTTACCCTCCCCTCCTTCCTTTCTCTCCTCTCCCCCCTACACTCACTCTCCCTGGTCCACACCTCCAATCTCACCTCCCACCCTCAATTCCCCCTCACTCCCACCCTCACTCTGCCATACAACGCCCTCTCTCCCCTCCCCTCTCACTGACCCCTCTCCCCACTGTGTCCCTCCCCACCATGGTCTCCTACCCCCTCACTCTCCCCCTTTCCCCCCCTCGCTCTCCCCTTTCCCCCCCTCGCTCTCCCCTTCCCCCCCACTCGCTCCCCCATCCCTCCACCCAGAGTTAGAGCCTGTCAGAGGTGACAAACACTGAGCACGGTTCTGAAGTCCCCTCCTCTCTCTCTCTCCTCTCTCCCTCACACTTCAACCTGAGTAGTAGCAATGCAGGGAGGAATTGCAGCTCATTTGTCTTCACTATTCTCAGCCTCCGATTACATTGCGCCATCTCGATCTTTCTCAAATCTCTCCTTTTTAATATTGCTCCCTCTGTAATTATACTGGGATTCAGGCCTATTTGAGCTTCACTTCCTGTGATGTTAGTGCCACTCAGGGACAGGCTGAATCCTGCAGTCTCCAGGTTGGTTCCTTGTCAGCTTCCTGTCAGCGTCTCAAAGTTTAATTTACTGACCTTTTGCAGTCGGTTTAACCTGCAGGGGCTGTAAGTGGGGCCTGAGCCACTACTAATTGTGCCAGACTTGCGGAACTAGCTGGAATCGCTTTAGCTGGGAATAGTCTGCCAACTGATCTTAAGTTGTGGGATAGACTTCCGATATGGGCCAAGTGTGTAGGAGGCCCCAGAAAACAAGAAATCAGTAGGTTTAACATATGGTTCTCCGACATCTATTATTATGCTCTGGATTCCCTTGCACCATGTCTTTAGTTTTTGGAATCGCGTAGCACAGAAGGAGGCCATTTGGCCCATCGTGCCTGTGCTGAGCTACCCAGGTATTCTCACCCTCCCTTCACTCTGTGGCTCAGTGGGCATTACTCCCACCTCTGAGACACAAAAACCTGCATTTAAGTCCCACTCCAGAGCCTTGAGTGCAAAAATCAGGAAGTTGCCACTCCCGGTGCAGTACTGAAGGAGTGCTGCATTGTCAGAGGCACTGTCCTTCATTTGAGATGTTACTGAGTACAGGAGTAAGGAGGTCATGTTGAACTTGAATAAGACATGAGTCAGGCCTCATCTGGAGCACTGCGTCCAGTTCTGGGCACAAAAATTGAGGAAGGATGTGAAGGTATTGGAGAGAGTACGGAGGAGATTCACAAGAATGATTCCCAGGATGAAGAACTGTAGCTATGAGGATTGACTGGAGAGGTTGGGACTGTTTTCCTTGGAGAAAAGGAGGCTGAGAGGAGATGTGATAGAGGTATTCAAGATCCTGAGGGGTATGGACAGGGTAAATAGTGAGAAACTGTCCCCACTCAAGAGAGCATCAAGAACTAGAGGGCACGGATTCAAAATAATGGACAAAAGGAGTAAATATGATGTGGGGAAAAGTATTTTCACCCAGAGGGTGGTTGGAATCTGGAACAAACTTCCTGAGTGGGTGGTGGAGGCAGGTTTGACCGAGGTATTCAAAAGGGAATTGGATTGCTACCTGAAAAGAGAGAATGTGTAAGGTTACAGGGATAAGGCAGGGGTGTGGGACTAGGTGGATTGCTCTTTCGGGGAGCCAGTGCAGAATCGATGGGCCGAGTGGCCGCCTCCTGCACTGTAAAGACACTGCGATAATGTGAAACCGAGGCCCTGTCTGTCTGCCTGCTCGGGTGGAGGTAAAAGATCCCATGGTGCCATTTTGAACAAGAGCAGGAGAGTTCTCCCCAGTGTCCTGGCCAATATTTACCCCCCCAACCAACATCACTTAAAAAACAGATGAACCATTATCACATCGCTGCTTTGTGGGAGCTTGCTGTGCACAAATTGGATGTTGCATTTCCTACGTTACAACAGCGGCTACATTTCATTGGCTGGAAAGCCCTATGAGACGCCCACTGGTCGGGAAAGGCGCTAGAGAAATGCAAGTCTTTCTTTTCTCTCTCCCAACGCGTCTTCAAACTTTCCCTTTTGGAGTTTGGAAGTTCCTACTGAATCTGCTTCGACCGCCCTTTCAGGCAGCGCCTTCCAGATCACAACAACTCGCTGCGTGAAAAACAAAAGCTCCCTCATCTCTCTGGTTCTTCTACCAATGATTTTCAATCTGTGCTCCTCTGGTTACCGACCCTCCAAAATGGGTGCAGTAACCAGTTGAGTTTTTAACAATCTTATAGATGGGCAAACAGATAAATAGTTTCTCGCTCTCTCTCTCTCTCTCTTCCTGTAACCATCCCTTAGTCTAGACTCCTCATCTCCGATTGGTTGCTTCACGAGCATGTAATCTGCACTGACGCTCCCTCTGCGTTACTGAGGGAGAGCTGCAGTGTTGGCGGTGCTGTCTTTCAGGTGAAACCAATGTCCCCCGTCTGCCTTTTCCAATAATTCCGGGCAGCTGTTCAGGAGCCCGGGGTTGCGTTCGAGGAACAGCCGGGGAATTCTGCCAGTCTCCTCGGTCAACCTCCAGCTTGCAACCAAGGCTAACAGAGAATGAAACAGGGTTGCTCATTCAGCTTATTGCTGCTGTGGGCACACTAACGTTTACCTGTATCATGTTACTGCACCTCCTGAAAGGGATGCTTTGCTTGCTCTGGTGCCTTCTAAGAATGTGAATGATGCTATTGATAAATACTTTTACGCAGAGCTGGCAACCGACCTGATGGGTCGAATGGCCTCCTTCTGTCCTGTAAACATGCTACGATTCTACACAAGCCTCCTTTCATGAATTGTTGACATTGAAAGGGGAATGTTGAGTTGTGTCACTCAACTTAACAAAACACAGAACTGTAAAACTCAACTGCAAGTGTTGGGAAATGGTTAATACATGGAAGATGAGGTGGAGGTTAATCTCCGGTTTGCAGTCAGGTGATTGACACTGGGCTAGATCAGCCATGATTTAACTTGAAGGCGGAACAGGTCCGAGGGGCTGAGCGGCCTCCTCTTGTTCCTGTGCCTTCACCACACTCCTTGCGATGAGTTTCCCTCCGCTCCGAAGCTGTGCGGTGGGTGGCCTCACTATAAACGACGCTCGCTCTGTACAAACGGGGCTTGTTTAGCAAGGATTAGAATTTGAATTTCTTTGGGATTTAACTTCAAAAGCTCCGATGATTTCTGGGTTGCCAAATCCCAATGATCCTGCTGTCTGGGCTCTGGCTGGAGTGAGCTGACTCTCGCTGTTCCCCTCGCACAGCTGGAGGTTGTATAATCAGCCAAACATCAGCACAGATCAGATACGGGGAACTCATTCCCTGCACCCACCCCCCCACCCCCCCTCCAACCAATCACCAAATCCATCACACGGCCAGACACAATGGACATGTCCTTCTTTGTTAGACCGTCAACCAACGAACATTGCCTGACCACAGGCCGTAAGCAGCCAGTGTACAATCTACCGCTACATCCTTTACATTTCTATAGCACCTTTCATGACACCTCAAAGCGCTTCACAGACAATGAAGTACTTTTGAAATGCGGTCACTGTTTCAATTTATGCACAGCAAGATCCCACCAATGGTAATGTGATAACAACTGGAGCATCTGTTTCAGCAATGTTGATTGACAGAAGAGTATTGACCCCAGGACAGTGGAGAAACCCCCTCCCCCCCAGCTCCTCCTCAGAATAGTGGCCCCATGGGATCTCTCACATCCACCCGAGGGGATCAGACGTGCCCTCAGTTTAACGTCTGATCCGAAAGGTGGCACTCCTGACAGGGCAGCACTCCCTCCGGAGCGCAGAGGGGAAGCGTCGGCCAGGGCGTGGTGCTCGAGTCTCTGGGGGGATGGGACTTGAACCTGCGACCTTCTGATTCAGAGGCGAGGGTGCTCACCCGAGCGACGGTGGTGAAGCAGGTGAGGGACTGAGATGCCAACCGGTGGTTAATGGGGGTTTGGGGGGGGGTGGGGGGGTCGTTGAATAGAAACTGGGTGGGGAAAAGGGCATTTTAAAAACACATCTGGAGTCAACTGCAGCTCTCAAATTCCCTCCCTAAATCTTGCTGCCTCTCGCCTGAAAACCTGGCCCCCTTGACCAAGCTTTTGGTCGCCTGCCCCTAATATCCCCCTAAGCAGCTCGATGTCAATATTTTGCCTGATAACTGTCCTGTGAAGCACCTTGGAGCGTTTCACTATGTTAAGGGTGCTATATAAATGCAAGTCGTTATTTAATGATCAGATTTTGTGATTGGAACAACGGGATGTCCACAGGAACGCCGAAACTTGAATTAATTAATCAACGTTTTTATTTTTAGTTAATCTGAGGCCCTTTTAATTTTCCCTGATTAATTTTGTTGTTGGTTAAGAGCCAAAGGCTTTCAGCGAAACGGATAATCATAAGCTGGGAAAATAACCCTCCTCAGTGTTAAACCCCGAGGCTCAGATACACGGGGCCAGGCTGCTGAGCTCTTGTTCCCGCCGGAGTTTGTAAAGCTTTTTCTGGGTAGATTAACTCTTTGCATTCCTGATTTTTAACTTCACCCCTGGGTCCAAGACCTGCACAATGCTCCCCGCCTTCAAATCGGGAGCGGGAATCGGCCATTTGGCTCATCCCCATTCAATCCCTTCAATGCTTTCCCTCCCTCAGATCCAAAGGGACCCAAGGGACCCAATCTCGGCCTTTAGGGTGCACAGCAAAAACTTGCATTTATGTAGCGCCTTTAACCACCACTCCCCACCAACCCTCCGCCCCACCCCCCAATAATTTTCAGATTTATGAGATGAAGAGATGTTAGGACAGGTGACCAAAAGCCTGGTCAAAGAGGTTGGTTTTTAAAGAGGTTCATAAAGGAGGAGAGAGTGACAGAGAGGGTTTAGGGAGGGAATTCCAGAGCTTGGGGCCCGGCCACCAGTGGCCGAGGGATTAAAATCGGGGTTGCTGAAGAGACCTGAATTGGAAGGGCGCAGAGATCTTGGAGGGTTGTGAGGCTGGAGGAGGTTACAGAGGTTAGGGAGGTGCGGCTGTTTCATCATCATCATCATCACACAATGTCTGGACTACCTCACTCTCCTGTGTCAGTACCTCGCGCAACACATAATCCTGCTGGAGGGAAAAGGTAACCCTCGGATTTATTTAACCATCTCCTTAAACCTCTACCCCGCCTCAACCTCCCGCCCCCCGCCACCACCCCACCCAAGTCTCCACCCTCCCTCCAACGACAGGCAAAGGAGTTGCTGTCGGTGATGTGGGAGCACCAGACTCACAGCACCGAATTACCAAACTGCAAATCACACTCCATCTTGTCTTGGGTATGATGTCACGTTGCACACCGAGCCAGAGGGGCTTAACCAACACCCCATTGACTGAAACAACATTCACAGGGGGTTGGACGAGGCAGTCAGTCAGACACTGAGCTTGGGTTGAGTTGGAGAGTTGAGTGGAGTCACAGTGGGATGAATAAGCCCCCCCTCCACTTGCCCCATGTTATAACTGATGGTTCCTTCAGTCTTCATCGTGCACTCCAGGCCCAGCTGGATTTTAGTGAGTATCTAGTTGCTCTGTCCAGATGCTCCATAACCCCTCCCCTGGAGTAATTCTCCCTCATTAACCACTCCAGATGCTGCAGCTATTTATAATCTCGATTTCTGACAGTGCATAGAATCATCAAAAAGCCGATTTTGCAAACACTTATTAAAGGCACTGAATTAAACCTCTGAACCTATTGAGAACGCTCTTGGAGGGAAGTCACTCCCCACTAATTAGACCCTGAGTCCCAGGCTCCACATGTTCTGTGCTCACCTCTTCCACATTCCTTTCATCATTTGCCACGTTATGCATCCAGTGTGACTCCTGGTGAACTTTAAGCACTCTCTCCAGGAAAGTGAAGTTGTCTCGGTAACGCAGTGTAGAGCGGAGTGCGTTCATAGACACAACACCCCCTCATGTCACGTTCAGAAACACTTCAAAGCCCTGAGCAATCACTTCACTCTCTAAGTTATTGGATAAATATTCAATAGTGAGTCATTGCGTCTTAACCTCAGTCTGAAGAGAACTGAGATGGGTGTCTGTGTGAGTCTCTCTCTCTCACTCTGTGTGAGTCTCTCTCTCTCACTCTGTGTGTCCCTCATGTTTCTCACTCTGTTTCTCTGTCTGTCTCTCTGTACCGCGCTCTCACTCTCTCAGCCCCTCTCTGCCTCCATCTCTCTTTCTCTTTCTCACACTCTCTCTCTCTCTCTCTCTATCCCCCCCCCTCTCTCTCTCTCTCTCTCTCTATCCCCCCTCTCTCTCTCTCTCTCTCTCTATCCCCCCCCTCTCTCTCTCTCTCTCTCTCTATCCCCCCCCTCTCTCTATCCCCCCCCTCTCTCTCTCTCTCCCTATCCCCCCCTCTCTCTATCCCCCCTCTCTCTCTATCCCCCCTCTCTCTCTCTCTCTCTCTCTATTCCCCCCTCTCTCTCTCTCTCTCTCTCTCTATCCCCCCCCTCTATCCCCCCTCTCTCTCTATCCCCCCTCTCTCTCTATCCCCCCCCTCTCTCTCTCTATCCCCCATCTCTCTCTCTCTCTCTCTCTCTCTCTCACTATTTTATTACACCAGCACCCTCTGCTGCCGGCTGCGTTTCTACTTCAGGATATCAGAACTTGTCTCAGTTTCATCTCAAACAGCCTAACTAACTAACTCAGTCCAGCAGAGTTTCAGTGTTAGGCCTGGGACAGCGATGCTGCAGTATTTACCACCAGGCTCTGTGAGAAAACCAACTCTTTGTTTTAATGAGATTTCTGCTGTGTTAAGGGTGGATGTGTCTCTAAATCTCTCTCTCTCTCTCTATCACTTTTCCTATCCTGGTCTTTTTCCCTCTGGTTGTTTCTGTTTCTATCTCTCTATCTCTCCCATACACTCTCTCTCTCTCACTCTCTCACTGACTGATCTTGTCTCTCTCATTCTCTCTTGCTCACTCACACATTCTCTTCCTTATTACCCTCTCCTTCTTCTGTTCTTTCTCTCCTCTATCTCTCCCTGCTCTGCTTTTTCCCTCTCCCTCTACCCTCCCTCTCTCTGTTCCCTCCCTCTCCCCCTCCTCTCTCCCCTTTCTCTCTTATAATAACATTAGAACTTAGAGGAGTGGAACATTCAACCCTTGAACCTGCTGTGCCGATTGATTAGACCGTGGCTGATCACCAGCCACAACTCCATTTACCACATATTGATCCCTAATGTGCAAACGTCCATCGATCTCGATCTTTAATATACTCAATGACTGAGAACCCACAGTCCCGTGGAGTAGAGAATTCCAAAGATTCACAACCATCTAAGTGAAGACATCTCTTCTCAGTCCCCTCTCCCTCTTCCTCCCTGTCTCTCCCTGTCTCTCTCTCTCTCTCTCTCTCTCTCTGTCCTCTCTCTGTCCCCCTCTCTCTGTCCTCTCTCTCTCTCTCTCTCTCTCTCCCTGTTTCTCTCTCTCACTCTGTTCTTTTCTCTCTCTCTCTCTCTCTCTCTCTCCCACTCTGTCCTCCCCTCCCCTCTATCTCTCCCTCCCTCTCCCTGTCTCTCTCTCTCTCACTCTCTATTCTCCTCTCTCTCTGTCTGTTCCCCTCTCTCTGTCCTCCTCTCTCTTTCTCTCTCTCCCCCTCTCTCTATCCTCTCTCTCTCTCTCTCTCTCATCTCTCTCTCTATCCTCTCTATCCTCTCTCTCTCATCTCTCTCTCATCTCCTCCAGATTGTGTGCGTGTGGGAGATGCCTCCAGTTTCCATGACTACATTCTGTTTAGCGCTGGCCCTGAAATATTGATGGCTGTTTTGTTTTACTCATCTCTTTCCAGAGTGAAGACTTTGACATCTACACGTTGTACTGCATGAACTATCCCAGGTAAGTGCCCCAACAGGCCTAGCGTTCGGACATCAAACTGCTGCTTGACCTTTAACCCGTTTGGAGGGAAGGTTTTCTTTGATGTGAAGGATTGACGGAATCGGGATGTGTTTAGCCTGAAGCAGGATGTAGTGTGATGCAGAGAGTCCACACGGAGCAGCTCTGCCCTATCACTGGATCGAACTTCATTCCTGACTTAACGAATGAAAGTGATGACTCCCTGCATCTGGGAAATAAAAAGTGTCTTTTCCCAAACTATAGTCAGTGAGGGGCTTTTTGAGGCACAGAGTAAAATCCCACTTGTAGGTCGGGGGTAACCCAGTACCCAGTAGTGAAGGTACAATGTGCCCGGGGCTGCTAGGTACATGGAGGGGATAACTCAACTTCCACTTTAATACAGGTGTCTCTGGTGCTTATAATTATGTTTGGGTGTCAGGTTTATATACGTTATCTGGTTACAAGGCTGGAGCTGGTTGCCCGTTTACTAGGCCGAGGCTGGATACCTCGACGCCAGGCCGAGGCTGGGTACCTCGACGCTAGGCCGAGGCTGGGTACCTCGACACTAGGCCGAGGCTGGGTACCTCGACACTAGGCCGAGGCTGGGCACCTCGACACTAGGCCGAGGCTGGGTACCTCGACACTAGGCCGAGGCTGGGTACCTCGACACTAGGCCGAGGCTGGGTACCTCGACACTAGGCCGAGGCTGGGCACCTCGACACTAGGCCGAGGCTGGGTACTCTGGGCATAAGTCTCAAGGGATAAAAGTGATTCTGTGATGAATGCGAGGAGGGAACCTGTAGATTTAAGCTCCATACCTTCAGTGTTATCTTTTGTTTTTCTAGCTCTGTGTCTGTCCTGCGGGAGTGCATGAAGAACGGGACCCTGGCTAAATTCTTCCGTGAGCGGCAGGCGACCCTTTCGCATTCGTTGCCCCTGGAAACGTACCTCTTGAAGCCAGTCCAAAGGATCCTTAAATACCATCTCCTGCTACAGGTAAAGGCTGAGAGATCAGCACCGTCTCAGGGAAGGCTCAGATTAAACACACGGGGGGAATGGCTGGACCAGCCCATCACTCCCACCCCTGCTATGCCCTCCCCCCGGTTTCTTTTACGATGCAGGCCGGGCGCCTCCTGTGTCTCAGGGGAGGGGTTGGAGGCCCCTTTCCAGGGGCGGGCCACAAGCTGAAGATTCTGGGGAGGAGGCTTTTGACCTTGAGCCCTCTGGAGGCAAGCGAGGGGCTTGAGGCGAGAGAGAGAGAAAGAGGGAAAAGGGGAGGCCATAATGGTTGACCTTCTGCCTCAAATCCACTCTCTTGCTCGATTTCCTTATTATCCAATAATCCAGCTCTTGCAGCTGGTTTCTTTGTCGCCATTTGTGTGTGAAGTAAGGCTGACACGCGTGTGAAGCGAGGCTGACACGCGTGTGAAGCGAGGCTGACACGCGTGTGAAGCGAGGCTGACACGCGTGTGGAGCGAGGCTGACACGCGTGTGGAGCGAGGCTGACACGCGTGTGGAGCGAGGCTGACACGCGTGTGGAGCGAGGCTGACACGCGTGTGGAGCGAGGCTGACACGCGTGTGGAGCGAGGCTGACACGCGTGTGGAGCGAGGCTGACACGCGTGTGGAGCGAGGCTGACACGCGTGTGGAGCGAGGCTGACACGCGTGTGGAGCGAGGCTGACACGCGTGTGGAGCGAGGCTGACACGCGTGTGGAGCGAGGCTGACACGCGTGTGGAGCGAGGCTGACACGCGTGTGGAGCGAGGCTGACACGCGTGTGGAGCGAGGCTGACACGCGTGTGGAGCGAGGCTGACACGCGTGTGGAGCGAGGCTGACACGCGTGTGGAGCGAGGCTGACACGCGTGTGGAGCGAGGCTGACACGCGTGTGGAGCGAGGCTGACACGCGTGTGGAGCGAGGCTGACACGCGTGTGGAGCGAGGCTGACCAGCTTCCCTACAGCCGGCTCAGATAAGAGCAAAATACTGCGGACGCTGAAAACCTGAAACAAAAACAGAAAATGCTGGAAAAACTCAGTCTTACGGACTCGAAACATTAACCCTGTTTCTCTCTCCGCTGATGCTGTCAGACCTGCTGAGTTCTTCCCGCACTTTCTGTTTTTGGTCCCTCCCAGCCTGTGTTGGGTGGATGGGGTGGAAAAGGGCGGGAGATCCAGAGCGGGAAGATTGGTGAGGAGGCATCAATCGTCCTCCCACCCCCCACTTCACCCCGAGCCCTTTCTCTTCACCTGTAAGGTCCATTTTGGACAGCGCGGTGCAGGACAATCCCACCTCCGTCCACCTGCCACACCCTCCACCCGTCAGAATATTTTGGGAGGTTTACGACGGAGGGGGAGCTGCAAACCTTTAATTCCTTCAGCTGCTCCCGCAACACCTTGTGAGGGCTCTGGGGGCAGCGTCTTACCCCACGGGCCCCTCAGCTCGTGAAGCAGTGCGCTGTCACCTTGAACCTTCCAGCCCATCGAGTATGGAAGGTTAAAGAGTGTTTAAGATGATTAAAGAAATTGGTTGGGTCGACAGAGAGAAACTGTTTCCTCTGGCTGAGGGAAGCCTGGAACAAAGTGGGCAGAACGTTACAATTGGATCCGGATTGTTCCGGGGTGATGTCAGGAAGCACTTGGTCCCACGAAGGGGAGTGTCAGTGTGGGGACGTTACTATCGCGGTAATGTTACTGAGCCAGCAGTCCCGAGACCTGGCCAAATCCCCTGCAGACACGGGTTCAACTCCCACTCAGGTCACTGGGGGGATTTTAATTCCATTTAAATAATAAAAACATCTGGAATTAAAATGTCAGCCACAATAATAATGATTATGAATCTGCCACGTTGTCATTAAAAACCCATCTTGCTCACCAATGTCCCTTTAGGGAAGGAAACCTGCTGCCCTTACCCGGTCTGGTCTACATGTGACTCCAGAGCCACAGCATTGTGATCGACTCTGAAATGGGCACTCAGCTGTATAAAACCACTACAGGAATGTCACGTTATTCTAATGATATAATACCTTGAGCTCATTAACTGTCCAAGACACAAGGCACCAATGTCTCCCAGGGAATTGGGTAAACACATTGTGGGTTCATTTATCAAGACGAGGCACATGAGAACAGTTATACATGGGTATAGAGCTTGGAGACATCAGAGCTGTGCGTGTGTGCTCTGCTCAAAGCAAAGGTGAAACTAAGACTGGATCACATGACACATTTCCCTTCTGGTGATGTCATGCTGATATCCCTTCATATCACAATAAGAGAAGCACTGTGGGTGTACCTATACCACATGGACTGCAGCGGCTCAAGAAGAAGGCAGCTCACCACCACCTTCTCAAGGGGCAATTAGGGATGGGCAATAAATGCTGGGCCCAGCCAGTGACACCCACATCCCGTAAGTGAATAAAAAAGCTGAAACTCTCTCCCTCCAAAAAGCTGTTGAAGTTGGGGGTCAACTGAAAATTTCAAGACTAAGGTGAATATAAATTCCTACTGGGTCAAGGTGTGGGACCAGTTAAAACGCAGATCAGCCGTGATTTAATCGAATGGTGGAACAGGCTCAAGGGGCCGAATGGACTCCTCCTGCTCCGATGTCCCTACAACCCTTCGAGGATCACGAGTCCAGTTCAGCTAATCAGTTCTGTCACCGCTGGCGACGGGCGGAGGGCTCGAGTGTGACAGAGGTTAAAAAGCGTGCGCGATGGGTTTAACAATATCCCACGGTTCTCCCTGCAGGAATTGGCCAAACATTTTGATAAAAGCGCCGAGGGCTACGAGATGGTGAAGGAGGCGATTATCACCATGACAGCCGTGGCCTGGTACATCAACGACATGAAGAGGAAGCAGGAACAAGCCGTGAGATTACAGGTAAAGAGGCACGAGCTCCCCGCTCCACCCTCAACAACTGACAGACTCAATCCAGGGAGGGGAGAAGGAGCTTTCCCTTGGAAAACACCCAGAGAATGGTGAGAAATCGGAACTCCCCATCACCAGGGGAGCTCAGGCCAGTAGCATAGAAGCTATTCCGTTGCATATTGATATGTAGATGTTATTCCCTCCTTCCGTCCTCCTCTCCCTCCTCCATTATGGGGCAAACCCAGGACAGAGAGGGTGCCTGTTCCAAGGGACCATTGCTCCTGGGATCAGAAGGAACCATGCAGTAGAAAGTGGTTTCGGTGGACAAGCCGTTGTTTGACAGTAAGAAGCATGAACCTTGCTGAAGAGAGCCATGTTGATGAAGCTTTCCATCCTGCACTCATCAGGACAAATGCAAGAATGCCAAATTTCAAACACTCACAACAATTTATACTCTAGGAGGAAAGGGAGTTGATTGGTTGGCAAGTCAACTCTGATTGGACGAGGTGTTGCCATGGTGAGAGCAATGGGGAACTATAGGCTGCTTGAGTTCCCGGGTAATTCAAAAAAGGCGCAAGGCTTGAACACATTCCTTTTGTTTGCAGAGAATGGGTCCCTGCGTATGAATGTCAGTCACTTCTAGCCAGTATAAGTGAGCCACATTATGAGCTCGGCTGATTATCATAAATTGGTTGTTAGTTTAGCTATTAGCACACTCAGAATTGGGCATGTTCCTGGAGGGTGAAGCGAAATGGGAAGCCATGGGAAGGCAAATGGTTAGGTTGGTCTATGAGAAAGGCTTGTTCAGCCAGCATTACCTGTTCCCAGGTAGCGCGCTCACCCCTGAGTCAGAAGGTTGTGGGTTCAAGTCCTGTCCACGGCTTGAGCACAAAATCCAGACTGTCACCTCCCCACTGCAGTACTGAGGGAGTGCTGCACTGTCAGAGGTGCCATCATTGGGATAAGACATTAAGCCAAAGCCCCATATTCCCCCGGGTGGCTGTAATAGACTCCCTGCCACTATTTGAAAGAAAAGCAAGCGGGAGAATTCTCCCCAGTGCCCTGGAGAATATTTATTCCTCAAACAAGACAAATTAAATGGTCATCATCACATTGCTGTTTGTGGGAGCTTGCTGTGCATAAATTGGCTACTGTGTTTCCTACATTACAACAGCGACAATGACTCAAAAAGTACTTATAGAGTCATAGAGGTCTACAGCACAGAAAAAGGCCCTTCGGCCCATCGAGTCTGCGCTGGTCAAGCAAGTACCTAACTATTCTAACCCCATTTTCCAGCACTAGGCCCATAGCCTTGTATACCATGGCATCACAAGTGCACATCCAAATACTTCTTAAATGTTATGAGGGTTTCTGCCTCTACCGCCCTTTCAGGCAGTGAGTTCCAGATTCCCACCACCCTCTGGGTGAAAAAATTCTTCCTCATATCCCCTCTAAACATCCTGCCCCTTACCTTAAATCTATGCCCCCTGGTTCTTGATCTCTCCACCAAGGGGAAAAGTTCCTTCCTGTCTACCCTATCTATGCCCCTCATAATTTTATTCACCTCAATCATGTCCCCCCTCAATCTCCTCTGCTGCAGGGAAAATAACCCCAGTCTATCCAATCTCTCCTCATAACTAAAACTCTCCAGCCCAGGCAACATCCTAGTAAATCTCCTCTGCACTCTCTCTAGTGCAATCACATCCTTCCTATAATGCGGATTCCAGAACTGCACGCAATACTCTAGCTGTGGCCTAACCAGTGTTTTATACAGTTCCAGCATAACCTCCCTGCTCTTATATTCTATGCCTCGGCTAATAAAGGCAAGTATCCCGTATGCCTTCTTAACCACCGTATCTACCTGTCCCGCTACCTTAAGGGACCGGTGGACATGCACACCAAGGTCCCTCTGATCCTCGGTACTTCCTAGGGTCCTACCATTCATTGTGTATTCCCGTGCCTTGTTTGTCCTGCCCAAGTGCATCACCTCACACTTATCCGGATTAAATTCCATTTGCTACTGACCAGCCCATCTGACCGGCCTGTCCATATTCTCCTGTAATCTAAGGTTATCCTCCTCACTATTTACCACCCCACCAATTTTCGTGTCATCCCCGAACTTACTGATCAACCCTCCTACGTTCAAGTCTAAATCATTTATATATACCACAAACAGCAAGGGACCCAACACCGATCCCTGTGGAACCCCACTGGACACAGGCATCCAGTCACAAAAACACCCCTCGACCATCACCCTCTGCTTCCTGCCACTCAGCCAATTCTGGATCCAATTTGCCAAATTGCCTTGGATCCCATGGGCTCTTACCTTCGTTATCAGTCTCCCATGTGGGACCTTATCAAAAGCCTTGCTGAAGTCCAAGTCGACTACGTCAAATACATTCAATGGCTGTGACTCGGGACATCCCAGTGGCTCATTCAGGATTGGCAACAACAGGAACAGGGGGTGGGGTAAGAGGTTTGGAAACTGCCCTGTGTTTATAAAGTGTTTGTCTCACCGCCTCCTGGTTTTGCTGCCCTATCTAGGAGATTCAGAATTCGCTGCTGAACTGGAAGGGGCCTGACCTGATAGCATTCGGAGAGCTGGTTTTGGAAGGAACGTTCCGGGTCCAGAGAGCCAAGAAGGAGCGGACTTTATTCCTGTTTGATAAGATGCTGTTGATCACCAAGAGGAGAGTGGAGCAGTTCACCTACAGCATGCACATCTTTGTGAGTGTCGGACTGCATTGTGAGACAGTGATCGGGTGGGGAGCTCCCGTTAACTCAAACCAGCGATGGCCCCTCCTTGACCTCCCTCCCCCATCAGCTTTTGAACAACCAGCAACAAATTGCATTTACATAGCACCTTTAACGCAATTAAAACATCCCAAGGCGCCTCACAGGAGCGTTGTAAAACAAAATATCACACGGATCCACATGGGGAGATATTAGGTCAGATAATCTAAGGCTTGTTCAAGGAGGTTGGTTTTAAGGAGCATCTTAAAGGAGGAGAGAGAGAGGCGGAGAGGTTTAGGGTGGGAATTCCAGAGCTCGGGGCCCCAGGCAGCTGAAGGCCCGGCCGCCCAATGGCGGAGCGATGGGAATCAGGGCTGTTCAAGATGCCAGAGTTAGAGGAGTTCGGAGATCTCGGAGGGTTGTGGGACCGGAGGAGGTTAGAGAGATAGGGAGGGGGGGAGCCGAGGCCATGGAGGGATTTGAAAACGGGGACGAAAGTTTTGAAATCAAAATGGAATTTAAAACGCCAGCGAGAATGTGGGGGGGTGAGAGCGGAGTTGGAAGGGCCAAAGACACCGGAGCAGGAATCTCGAAGCTGCCCATAGGGAGCTCGGGGACTGGAGGAAAGGATCGGAGAGAGAGAGGAGAGCAAACTGGGAAAAGAAGGCAGAGAGGAGGAGGAGGAGAGGATTGTAAATGAGTGAACGGGATTGTGCCTATCAGAGAGAGGCAGAGAGAGAGGGATGGAGGGAGATTGAGAATGGACAGACAGTATGACAGTGGGGTAAGCTACATAACAGTGGGAACAGACTGGAGTCTGAGTGGTCGGACCGCTAGCAGATGTCAGGGAGTCTCTGTAAGGCGCAGACAGTGGGTGCGATGGATGCAGATTTCAGGAAGAAGCTGAAACAGATCCCAACTGGTGCAGAGTCAAAAATCAATGTTAATAATAAAAACAGAAAATGCTGGAAAGACTCAGCAGGTCGGGCAACATCTGTGGAGAGAGACACAGAATTCACGTTTCAGGTCATGAATGGAATGAAGGTGAATGATAACACGGGAATGACAATGCTGCATGTCAGAGGGTTAGTACTGAGGGAGTGCTGCACTGTTAGAGGGTTAGTACTGAGGGAGTGCTGCATGTCAGAGGGTCAGTACTGAGGGAGTGCTGCACTGTTAGAGGGTTAGTACTGAGGGAGTGCTGCACTGTCAGAGGGTTAGTACTGAGGGAGTGCTGCACTGTCAGAGGGTCAGTACTGAGGGAGTGCTGCACTGTTAGAGGGTTAGTACTGAGGGAGTGCTGCGCTGTCAGAGGGTCAGTACTGAGGGAGTGCTGCACTGTCAGAGGGTCAGTACTGAGGGAGTGCTGCACTGTCAGAGGGTCAGTACTGAGGGAGTGCTGCACTGTTAGAGGGTTAGTACTGAGGGAGTGCTGCGCTGTCAGAGGGTCAGTACTGAGGGAGTGCTGCACTGTCAGAGGGTCAGTACTGAGGGAGTGCTGCACTGTCAGAGGGTTAGTACTGAGGGAGTGCTGCACTGTCAGAGGGTCAGTACTGAGGGAGTGCTGCACTGTTAGAGGGTTAGTACTGAGGGAGTGCTGCATGTCAGAGGGTTAGTACTGAGGGAGTGCTGCACTGTCAGAGGGTCAGTACTGAGGGAGTGCTGCACTGTCAGAGGGTTAGTACTGAGGGAGTGCTGCACTGTCAGAGGGTCAGTACTGAGGGAGTGCTGCACTGTCAGAGGGTTAGTACTGAGGGAGTGCTGCACTGTTAGAGGGTCAGTACTGAGGGAGTGCTGCACTGTCAGAGGGTTAGTACTGAGGGAGTGCTGCACTGTCAGAGGGTCAGTACTGAGGGAGTGCTGCACTGTCGGAGGGTTAGTACTGAGGGAGTGCTGCACTGTCAGAGGGTTAGTACTGAGGGAGTGCCGCACTGTCAGAGGGTCAGTACTGAGGGAGTGCTGCACTGTCGGAGGGTTAGTACTGAGGGAGTGCCGCACTGTCAGAGGGTCAGTACTGAGGGAGTGCTGCACTGTCGGAGGGTCAGTACTGAGGGAGTGCCGCACTGTCAGAGGGTCAGTACTGAGGGAGTGCTGCACTGTCAGAGGGTTAGTACTGAGGGAGTGCCGCACTGTCAGAGGGTCAGTACTGAGGGAGTGCTGCACTGTCGGAGGGTCAGTACTGAGGGAGTGCCGCACTGTCAGAGGGTCAGTACTGAGGGAGTGCTGCACTGTCAGAGGGTCAGTACTGAGGGAGTGCTGCACTGTCAGAGGGTTAGTACTGAGGGAGTGCTGCACTGTCAGAGGGTCAGTACTGAGGGAGTGCTGCACTGTTAGAGGGTTAGTACTGAGGGAGTGCTGCACTGTCAGAGGGTCAGTACTGAGGGAGTGCTGCACTGTTAGAGGGTCAGTACTGAGGGAGTGCTGCACTGTCGGAGGGTTAGTACTGAGGGAGTGCTGCACTGTCAGAGGGTTAGTACTGAGGGAGTGCCGCACTGTCAGAGGGTCAGTACTGAGGGAGTGCTGCACTGTCGGAGGGTTAGTACTGAGGGAGTGCCGCACTGTCAGAGGGTCAGTACTGAGGGAGTGCTGCACTGTCGGAGGGTCAGTACTGAGGGAGTGCCGCACTGTCAGAGGGTCAGTACTGAGGGAGTGCTGCACTGTCAGAGGGTTAGTACTGAGGGAGTGCCGCACTGTCAGAGGGTCAGTACTGAGGGAGTGCTGCACTGTCGGAGGGTCAGTACTGAGGGAGTGCCGCACTGTCAAAGGGTCAGTACTGAGGGAGTGCTGCACTGTCGGAGGGTTAGTACTGAGGGAGTGTGGCACTGTTGGAGGGAGGTCTTTTGGATGACACATTAAACATAGAAGCAGTTTGCCATCTGCAGCTGACATTAAAATAATCCCACGTCCACTATTTTGAAGATGAGCAGGGGAGTTCTCCCGGGTGTCCTGACCAAATCTTTATCTCACAAAAGTAGATTAACTGGTCATTATCACATTGCTGTTTGTGGGAGCTTGCTGTGCACAAATTGGTTGCTGAGTTTTCTACATTACAACAGTACCTGCCCTTCTAATTGGTTTTAAATGCTCTAGGATGTTCTGATTTTGTGAAAGGTGCTGTAGAAATTATAAATCTTTCTTTCTTGGCAGTGCTGCAATCTGACATTGTCGGAGAATTTGAAGGATCAGCTGAGTTTTCGAGTGACGGATTTGACCATTCCTAAACAGCAGCACACGCTCCAGGTCAGTGATCCACATCATAGGGTCAGTCATCAGGTTCATTGTGACCTGCTCTTAGTTTGTGGCCTCTCAGTTTGAGTAAGGCTGGTCAATGGGGGTGGCTGTGGCCTGTCCCTGGTTGCTAAGGCCTATCTCTGGTTGCTAAGACCTGTCCCTGGTTGCTAAGGCCTGTCCCTGGTTGCTAAGGCCCATCACTGATTGCTGAGGCTTGTCACTAGTTACTGAGGCCTGTCACTGGTTGCTAAGGCTTGTCACTGGTTGCTAAGGCCTGTCACTGGTTGCTAAGGCCTGTCACTAGTTACCGAGGCCTGTCACTGGTTGCCGAGGCCTGTCACTGGTTGCCGAGGCCTGTCACTGGTTGCCGAGGCCTGTCACTGGTTACCGAGGCCTGTCACTGGTTGCCGAGGCCTGTCACTGGTTGCCGAGGCCTGTCACTGGTTGCCGAGGCCTGTCACTGGTTGCCGAGGCCTGTCACTAGTTACCGAGGCCTGTACTAGTTGCCAAGGCCTGTCACTGGTTGCTAAGGTCTATCACTGGTTATTAAGGCGTATATGATCTGTCACTGGTTAAGGCCTGTCACTGGTTGCCGAGGCCTGTCACTGGTTGCCGAGGCCTGTCACTGGTTGCCGAGGCCTGTCACTGGTTGCCGAGGCCTGTCACTGGTTGCCGAGGCCTGTCACTAGTTGCCGAGGCCTGTACTAGTTGCCAAGGCCTGTCACTGGTTGCTAAGGTCTATCACTGGTTATTAAGGCGTATATGATCTGTCACTGGTTAAGGCCTATCACTGGTTGCTGAGGCCTGTCATTGGCTGTTAAAGCTTGTCATGGTTATTAAGGCCTGTCACTAGTTACCAAGGCCTGCCAGTGGTTACTATAGTGGTTCACTGCTTCAGGTCAGTCTTGTCCTGTTGTCCCTGGGCATACTGCACTCACCAGTTTATGTTATTGAAGGGAGATTGACAGCAAAGCATCCAATTTCTGCTCACGCACTCACCTCTGAGTCAGGCTCCGGGTTCAAGTCCCACTCAGGATTCGTGCACAAAATCTAGGCCGACACTCCAGTGCAGTACTGAGGGAACGCTGCCCTGTTGGAGGTGCAGTCTTTGGATGAGATTTTAAGCCGAGGCCCCATCTGCCTACTTGGGTTGATGTAAAAGGCCCCCTGGCACTATTTCGAAGAAGCAGGGGAGTTCTCCCCAGTGTCCTCACCAATATTTATCCTTCAGTCAGCTTCAGAAAAACAGATTAACTGGTCATTATCACAATGCTGTTTCTGGGATCTTGCTGTGTGCAAATTGGCTACTGTCTTTTTCACATTACAGCAGTGACTACACTCCAAACAAAAAAGTACTTCATTGGCTATAAGGTGCTTTGAGATTTCCAGTGGTCGTGAAAAGCGGGGTTTAATGGGAGCCTTTTTTTAACCTGTGCCTACTGGTAATAATTGTGATGCTGATTGGATTGTTTCCCCAGGCTAAGAATCAAGAGGAGAAGAGATTGTGGATCTACTACCTAAAACGGCTGATCGTAGAGAATCACCCAGCATCCATCCCACAGAAGGTGATGGCATTGTGTGTGTGTGTGTGTGTGTGTATATGTGTGGGGGTGTTTGTGGGTCTGGATTGTGTGTGTGTGTGTGTGTGTGTGTGTGTGGGGGTGTTTGTGGGTCTGGATTGTGTGTGTGTGGAGTGTGACCATGTTTGTGTTAAGCTAAGAGTCACAGTATTGCTAATTTGTCAATTCACTGAATGATAACCAAGTTGAAAAGGTTGTTTCAAAGACACTTGTCACTGTCAACACATTCCACTGCAGCACAGATTTAACCACGTGCTTCTTATAAAACTATCGTATCATTTGTTCTGACTGTGGATGAGCTCAGAGTCAGGTGACTGTGGGTTCAGGTCCCACTCTGGAAACTGGAGCGTGTAATCCAGGCTAACACTCGCAATGCGATACTGAAGGAGCTCTGCACTGTCAGAGGTTCCATCTTTTGGATGAAGTGTTCGCTGATGATTGCACAATGTTCAGCACCATTCGTGACTCCTCAGATACTGAAGCAGTCCATGTCCAAATGCAGCAAGACCTGGACAATATCCAGGCTTGGGCTGACAAGTGGCAAGTAACATTCGTGCCACACAAGTGCCAGGCAATGACCATCCTCAACAAGAGAGAATCTAACCATCATCCCTTAACATTCAATGGCATTACCCTCACTGAATCCCCCACCATCAACATCCTGGGGGTTACCATTGACCAGAAACTGAACTGGACTAGCCATATAAATACTGTGGCTACAAGAGCAGGTCAGAGGCTAGGAATCCTGTGGTGAGTAACTCAACTCCTGAATCCCCAAAGCCTGTCCACAATCTACAAGGCACAAGTCAGGAGTGTGATGGAATACTATCCATTTGCCTGGATGAGTGCAGCTCCCACAACACTCAAGAAGCTCGACACCATCTGGTGGAGAGAGCAGTTAATAAAGCATCCACCAAAGCAGCCGCTTGATTGGCACCACATCCACAAACGTTCACTCCCTCCACCACCGACACACAGTAGCAGCAGTGTGTGTACCATCTACAAGATGCACTGCAGAAACTCACCAAGGCTCCTTCGACAGCACCTTCCAAACCCACAACCACTACCACCTAGAAGGACAAGGGCAGCAGATAGGTGGGACACCACCACCTGGAAGTTCCCCTCCAAGTCACTCACCATCCTGACTTGGAAATATATCGGCCGTTCCTTCACTGTCACTGGGTCAAAATCCTTGAACTCCCTCCCTAACAGCCTGTGGGTGTACCTACACCACATGGACTGCAGCGGTTCAAGAAGGCAGCTCACCCCCACCTTCTCAAGGGGCAACTAGGGATGGGCAATAAATGCTGGCCCAGCCAGCGAAACCCACATCCCATGAATGAATAAAAAAAACATGAAACCGAGGTCCCTTTGCCATCCCGAGTGGATGTGAAAGATTCCTTTGGAATATTATTGGAAGTGGGATAGGGGTGGGTTCTCTCTGCCCAATAACTACTTCAAGCAACATCACAAAAACTGATGATCCGGCCATTTATCACATTGAGGTTTGTGCTGCTGCATTTGCAATGTGACAACCACATTGGCCACACTTCAGCAGCACTTAACTGGCTGTGACGCACTTTGGGACATCGGGTGAATGTGAAAGGCGCTATATAAATGCAAGTTCTTTCCCTCTTCCTGTCTTGGTCTTTGCACAGAATTGAACCAGTCAACAGGCAGGTCACAGGATTGATCCCAGAGCTCAGACCGGCCTCTCTTCCCCTTGGGAGGGAGGGAGGGAGGGGGGGAGGGAAAGAAACAGGGGTCACATGGAATGGGTTCCCTGAGTCCGGAGAGGGCAGCCTGTGGCTGTGCCGCTTGTCCACAGTGATGAATCGGTGCCCCTGGGCAAGGTGGGCCAATAGGTGTTGATGATAATACTATCAGTGGGTGTGACGTCACCACATTGCCCTCTCCACAGGCCCGAGCACCTCACAAGAGACCACATTACAATGTCGATGATGACACGACGTTTGCCGGCTGGGGGCTGGGATGTACTATTGAATCCACCAGCAGAGGGCAGCAGGATGACACAGGACCCCAAAGCCTGAAGGCAAAAAACTGACATTTCTATTTCCTTTCACAACCTTACACAACCTTATACAACCTTACACCACCTTACACCACCTTACACCACCTTACACAACCTTACACCACCTTACACCACCTTACACCACCTTACACCACCTTACACCACCTTACACCACCTTACACCACCTTACACAACCTTACACAACCTTCACAACCTTCACAACCTTACACAACCTTCACAACCTTACACCACCTAACACCACCTAACACCACCTTACACAACCTTCACAACCTTACACAACCTTACACAACCTTACACCACCTTACACCACCTTACACCACCTTACACCACCTAACACCACCTAACACCACCTAACACCACCTAACACCACCTAACACCACCTAACACCACCTTACACCACCTTACACCACCTTACACCACTCCGATGTGTTTCACAGTCAATGAAGTGTAGTTGCTGCTTTAATGTAGGAACTGTGGTGACAAATTTGTGCACAGCCAAGATGGTACAAATTGCAATGTGATAATGACCCAGATTGTCTGTTCACAGAGATGTTATTTCAGGGATGATTATTCTCCAGGGCACCAGGGACAACTCCCCCGCCCTCCTCCGAAATAGAGACCATGAAATCTTTAATATCCACCTGAGAGGGCAGATAGGGTAACGGTTTCACATCTGATCCGAAAGATGGCCCTTCTGACAGTGCGGCACTCCCTCAGTACTGACCCTACGACAGTGTGGCGCTCCCTCACTACTGACCCTCTGACAGTGCAACTCTCCCTCGGTACTTTCCCTCTGACAGTGCTGCGCTCCCTCAGTACTGACCCTCCGACAGTGCGGCATTCCCTCACTACTGACCCTCCGACAGTGCGGCACTCCCTCAGTACTGACCCTCCGACAGTGCAACTCTCCCTCGGTACTGACCCTCTGACAGTGCTGCACTCCCTCAGTACTGACCCTCCGACAGTGCGGCATTCCCTCACTACTGACCCTCCGACAGTGCGGCACTCCCTCAGTACTGACCCTCCGACAGTGCGGCATTCCCTCACTACTGACCCTCCGACAGTGCGGCACTCCCTCAGTACTGACCCTCCGACAGTGCGGCACTCCCTCACTACTGACCCTCCAACAGTGCGGCACTCCCTCAGTACTGACCCCCTGACAGTGCAGCACTCCCTCAGTACTGACCCCCTGACAGTGCAGCACTCCCTCAGTACTGACCCTCCGACAGTGCAGCACTCCCTCGGACTCCCTCAGTACTGACCCCCTGATAGTGCGGCACTCCCTCAGTACTGACCCTCCGGCACCCCCTCAGTACTGACCCTCCGGCACCCCCTCAGTACTGACCCTCCGGCACCCCCTCAGTACTGACCCTTCGTCACTCCCTCAGTGCTGCTGTGACAGTGTCAGCCTGGACCCTGTCCTCAAGTCTCTTCTGTGGGACTTGAACCCACAACTGCCTGACTCTGAGGTGAGAGTGCTACACGGAGACATTCGAATGAATCCTTGTCACCAGGAGACGAGGGCAAATGGGAATCTGCCAAACTCTGGATTATCCCAGTTACAGATAAACCTTAAAATACTTCAATTCGCAAAAAACAGGATCGGCTTCCTCAGCAGATAGGAGAGATTCTGATTGGCTGGGACTGTTACTGAACTGAAGGAATTGGGATTTACTCTGAAAGGGCCAGACACTATATTCAGCCAAACCAACTCCTCAGAGTTTCTTTTTAGTTAGTTAGAAGTTTGTCTGGTAATAGTACTGAAGACTGGTGTTCCAGAACTTGCTGCGTCCCTAGCCAAGCTGTTCCAGTACAGCTACAACACTGGCATCAACCCAGCGATGTGGAAAATTGCCCAGGAATGTCCTGTACACAAAAAGTAGGACAAACCCAACCCGGCTAATTACCGCCCCATCAGTCTACTCTCGATCATCAGTAAAGTAATGGAAGGGATCATCAACAGCGCTATCAAACGGCACTTGCTTAGCAATAACCTGCTCACTGATGCCCAGTTTGGGTTCTGCCAGGGCTATTCTGCTCCTGACCTCATTACAGCCTTGGTTCAAACATGGACAAAAGAACTGAACTCCAGAGGTGAGGTGAGAATGACTGCCCTTGACATCAAGGCAGCATTTGACCGAGTGTGGCATCAAGGAGCCCTAGCAAAACTGGAGTCAATGGGAATCAGGGGGGAAACTCTCCGCTGGTTGGAGTCATACCTAGCACAAAGGGAGATGGTTGTGGTTGTTGGAGATTAGTCATCTCAGCTCCAGGACATCACTGCAGGAGTTCCTCAGGGTAGTGTCCTCGGCCCAACCATCTTCAGCTGCTTCATCAATGACCTTCCTTCCATCTTAAGGCCAGAAATGGGGATGTTCGCTGATGATTGCACAATGTTCAGCACCATTCGTGACTCCTCAGATACTGAAGTAGTCCATGTCCAAATGCACCAAGATCTGGACAATATCCAGGCTTGGGCTGACAAGTGGCAAGTAACATTTGCACCACACAAGTGCCAGGCAGTGACCATCTCCGACAAGAGAGAATCTAACCATCGCCCCTTGACATTCAATGGCATTACCATCACTGAATCCCCCACTATCAACATCCTGGGGGTTACCGTTGGCCAGAAACTGAACTGGACTAGCCATATAAATACTGTGGCTACAAGAGCAGGTCAGAGGCTAGGAATCCTGTGGTGAGTAACTCACCTCCTGACTCCCCAAAGCCTGTCCACCATCTACAAGGCACAAGTCAGGAATGTGATGGAATACTCCTCGCTTGCCTGGAGAGTATTCCATCACCCCCACAATGCTCAAGAAGCTCGACACCGTCCAGGTCAAAGCAGCCCCGCTTGATTAGCATCACATTCACGACCTTCAACATTCACTCCCTCCACCACCGACGCACAGTAGCAGCAGTGTGTGTACCATCTACAAGATGCACTGCAGAAACTCATCAAGGCTCCTTCGACAGCACCTTCCAAACCCACCACCACTGCCACCTAGAAGGACAAGGGCAGCAGATAGATGGGAACACCACCACCTGGAAGTTCCCCTCCAAGTCACTCACCATCCTGACTTGGAAATATATCGGCCGTTCCTTCACTGTCGCTGGGTCAAAATCCTGGAGCTCCCTCCCTAACAGCGCTGTGGGTGTACCTACACCACATGGACTGCAGCGGCTCAAGAAGGCAGCTCACCCCCACCTTCTCAAGGGGCAACTAGGGATGGGCAATAAATGCTGGGTCCAGCCAGCGAAGCCCACATCCCATGAATGAATAAAAAAAACATGAAACCGAGGTCCCTTTGCCATCCCGAGTGGATGTGAAAGATTCCTTTGGAATATTATTGGAAGTGGGATAGGGGTGGGTTCTCTCTGCCCAATAACTACTTCAAGCAACATCACAAAAACTGATGATCCGGCCATTTATCACATTGAGGTTTGTGCTGCTGCATTTGCAATGTGACAACCACATTGGCCACACTTCAGCAGCACTTAACTGGCTGTGACGCACTTTGGGACATCGGGTGAATGTGAAAGGCGCTATATAAATGCAAGTTCTTTCCCTCTTCCTGTCTTGGTCTTTGCACAGAATTGAACCAGTCAGTGGGCGGGTCACAGGATTGATCCCAGAGCTCAGACCGGCCTCTCTTCCCCTTGGGAGGGAGGGAGGGAGGGAGGGAGGGAAAGAAACAGGGGTCACATGGAATGGGTTCCCTGAGTCCGGAGAGGGCAGCCTGTGGCTGTGCCGCTTGTCCACAGTGATGAATCGGTGCCCCTGGGCAAGGTGGGCCAATAGGTGTTGATGATAATACTATCAGTGGGTGTGACGTCACCACATTGCCCTCTCCACAGGCCCGAGCACCTCACAAGAGACCACATTACAATGTCGATGATGACACGACGTTTGCCGGCTGGGGGCTGGGATGTACTATTGAATCCACCAGCAGAGGGCAGCAGGATGACACAGGACCCCAAAGCCTGAAGGCAAAAAACCGACATTTCTATTTCCTTTCACAACCTTATACAACCTTATACAACCTTACACCACCTTACACCACCTTACACAACCTTACACAACCTTACACAACCTTATACAACCTTACACCACCTTACACCACCTTACACCACCTTACACCACCTTACACCACCTTACACAACCTTACACCACCTTACACAACCTTACACCACCTTACACCACCTTACACAACCTTACACCACCTTACACCACCTTACACCACCTTACACAACCTTCACAACCTTACACCACCTTACACCACCTTACACCACCTTACACCACCTTACACCACCTTACACAACCTTACACAACCTTACACCACCTTACGCAACCTTACACCACCTTACACAACCTTACACAACCTTACACCACCTTACACCACCTTACACCACCTTACACAACCTTACACCACCTTACACAACCTTATACAACCTTACACCACCTTATACAACCTTATACAACCTTACACCACCTTACACCACCTTACACCACCTTACACAACCTTACACCACCTTACACAACCTTACACCACCTTACACCACCTTACACCACCTTACACAACCTTACACCACCTTACACCACCTTACACAACCTTACACCACCTTACACCACCTTATACCACCTTACACCACCTTACACCACCTTACACCACCTTACACCACCTTACACCACCTTACACCACCTTACACCACCTTACACAACCTTACATCACTCCGACGTGTTTCACAGTCATTGAAGTGTAGTCGCTGCTTTAATGTAGGAACCGTGGTGACAAATTTGTGCACAGCCAAGATGGTACAGATTGCAATGTGATAATGACCCAGATTGTCTGTTCACAGAGATGTTATTTCAGGGATGATTATTCTCCAGGGCACCAGGGACAACTCCCCCGCCCTCCTCCGAAATAGAGACCATGAAATCTTTAATATCCACCTGAGAGGGCAGAGAGGGTAACGGTTTCACATCTGATCCGAAAGATGGCCCTTCTGACAGTGCAGCACTCCCTCAGTACTGACCCTCTGACAGTGCGGCACTCCCTCAGTACTGACCCTCTGACAGTGCAGCACTCCCTCACTACTGACCCTCTGACAGTGCAACTCTCCCTCGGTACTGACCCTCTGACATTGCTGCACTCCCTCAGTACTGACCCTCCGACAGTGCTGCACTCCCTCAGTACTGACACTCCGACAGTGCGGCATTCCCTCACTACTGACCCTCCAACAGTGCAACTCTCCCTCGGTACTGACCCTCTGACAGTGCTGCACTCCCTCAGTACTGACCCTCCGACACTGCGGCATTCCCTCACTACTGACCCTCCGGCAGTGCGGCACTCCCTCAGTACTGACCCTCCGACAGTGCAACTCTCCCTCGGTACTGACCCTCCGACAGTGCGGCATTCCCTCACTACTGACCCTCCAACAGTGCGGCACTCCCTCAGTACTGACCCTCCGACAGTGCGGCACTCCCTCAGTACTGACCCCCTGACAGTGCAGCACTCCCTCAGTACTGACCCCCTGACAGTGCAGCACTCCCTCGGGACTGACCCTCCGACAGTGCGGCACTCCCTCGGGACTGACCCTCCGACAGTGCAGCACTCCCTCGGGACTGACCCTCCGACAGTGCGGCACTCCCTCAGTACTGACCCTCTGACAGTGCAGCACTCCCTCAGTACTGACCCCCTGACAGTGCAGCACTCCCTCGGGACTGACTCTCCGACAGTGCGGCACTCCCTCGGACTCCCTCAGTACTGACCCCCTGACAGTGCAGCACTCCCTCAGTACTGACCCTCCGGCACTCCCTCAGTGCTGCTGTGACAGTGTCAGCCTGGACCCTGTCCTCAAGTCTCTTCTGTGGGACTTGAACCCACAACTGCCTGACTCTGAGGTGAGAGTGCTACACGGAGACACTCGAATGAATCCTTGTCACCAGGAGACGAGGGCAAATGGGAATCTGCCAAACTCTGGATTATCCCAGTTACAGATAAACCTTAAAATACTTCAATTCGCAAAAAACAGGATCGGCTTCCTCAGCAGATAGGAGAGATTCTGATTGGCTGGGACTGTTACTGAACTGAAGGAATTGGGATTTACTCTGAAAGGGCCAGACACTATATTCAGCCAAACCAACTCCTCAGAGTTTCTTTTTAGTTAGTTAGAAGTTTGTCTGGTAATAGTACTGAAGACTGGTGTTCCAGAACTTGCTGTGTCCCTAGCCAAGCTGTTCCAGTACAGCTACAACACTGGCATCAACCCAGCGATGTGGAAAATTGCCCAGGAATGTCCTGTACACAAAAAGTAGGACAAACCCAACCCGGCCAATTACCGCCCCATCAGCCTACTCTCGATCATCAGTAAAGTAATGGAAGGGATCATCAACAGCGCTATCAAACGGCACTTGCTTAGCAATAACCTGCTCACTGATGCCCAGTTTGGGTTCTGCCAGGGCCACTCAGGTCGTGGCCTCACTCAGTGTGGCATCAAGGAGCCCTAGCAAAACTGGAGTCAATGGGAATCAGGGGGGAAACTCTCCACTGGTTTGAGTCATACCTAGCACAAAGGAAGATGGTTGTGGTTGTTCGAGGTCAGTCATCTCAGCTCCAGGACATCACTGCAGGAGTTCCTCAGGGTAGTGTCCTCGGCCCAACCATCTTCAGCTGCTTCATCAATGACCTTCCTTCCATCTTAAGGCCAGAAATGGGGATGTTCGCTGATGATTGCACAATGTTCAGCACCATTCGTGACTCCTCAGATACTGAAGTAGTCCATGTCCAAATGCACCAAGATCTGGACAATATCCAGGCTTGGGCTGACAAGTGGCAAGTAACATTCGTGCCACACAAGTGCCAGGCAGTGACCATCTCCGACAAGAGAGAATCTAACCATCGCCCCTTGACATTCAATGGCATTACCATCACTGAATCCCCCACCATCAACATCTTGGGGGTTATCATTGACCAGAAACTGAACTGGACTAGCCATATAAATACTGTGGCTACAAGAGCAGATCAGAGGCTAGGAATCCTGTGGTGAGTAACTCACCTCCTGACTCCCCAAAGTCTGTCCACCATCTACAAGGCACAAGTCAGGAATGTGATGGAATACTCCTCGCTTGCCTGGAGAGTATTCCATCACCCCCACAATGCTCAAGAAGCTCGACAGCGTCCAGGTCAAAGCAGCCCCGCTTGATTAGCATCACATTCACTACCTTCAACATTCACTCCCTCCACCACTGGCGCACAGTAGCAGCAGTGTGTGTACCATCTACAAGATGCACTGCAGGAATTCACCAAGGCTCCTTCGACAGCACCTTCCAAACCCACCACCACTGCCACCTAGAAGGACAAGGGCAGCAGATAGATGGGAACACCACCACCTGGAAGTTCCCCTCCAAGTCACTCACCATCCTGACTTGGAAATATATCGGCCGTTCCTTCACTGTCGCTGGGTCAAAATCCTGGAACTCCCTCCCTAACAGCACTGTGGATGTACCTACACCACACGGGCTGCAGCGGTTCAAGAAGGCAGCTCACCACCACCTTCTCAAGGGCAACTAGGGATGGGCAATAAATACTGGCCCAGCCAATGAAGCCCACATCCCGTGAATGAATAAAACTAAAATTTTGGATTCCTTAGGGAATCCATTGCCTGATGATGCCATCACTGAAAACCTGGAATGTTCTGATGTTAGCAGAGGCTGTGCCTTGTCCGGGAGTGTTGTGAGCTCGAGGAGTTCTCTGTCTGTGTTGAGTTGGTGTTGTTGGTTAGCTGTGTGCTCTCTGCTTTGACCGACCCTGTCCCAGTATTGACCGATTTCTCTTATTTATGTTCACAGGCAAAGCAGGTCCTGCTGGAAAACCACTCTCACCGTGAGTAACTCCATCCCTATATCCTGTGTGGTGTAACAGTTTCTACCCTTTCCCACAAGACTTCAGTGTCTCACTTGGAGCAGCTGTGGGTCAGAAGGACATGGATTCAATCCCCACTCCAGACAGCTGGGAACAAAATCTAGGCCTTCGGTGCAGTACTCGCTGAGTGTGGAGAGTTAGTACTGAGGGAGTGCTGCACTGTCAGAGGGTCAGTACTGAGGGAGTGCTGCACTGTCAGAGGGTCAGTACTGAGGGAGTGCTGCACTGTCAGAGGGTCAGTACTGAGGGAGTGCTGCACTGTCAGAGGGTCAGTACTGAGGGAGTGCTGCACTGTCAGAGGGTCAGTACTGAGGGAGTGCTGCACTGTCAGAGGGTCAGTACTGAGGGAGTGCTGCACTGTCAGAGGGTCAGTACTGAGGGAGTGCTGCACTGTCAGAGGGTCAGTACTGAGGGAGTGCTGCACTGTCAGAGGGTCAGTACTGAGGGAGTGCTGCACTGTCAGAGGGTCAGTACTGAGGGAGTGCTGCACTGTCAGAGGGTCAGTACTGAGGGAGTGCTGCACTGTCAGAGGGTCAGTACTGAGGGAGTGCTGCACTGTCAGAGGGTCAGTACTGAGGGAGTGCTGCACTGTCAGAGAGTTAGTACTGAGGGAGTGCTGAGTTGACGGAGGGTCAGTACTGAGGGAGTGCTGCACTGTCGGAAAGTCAGTGCTGAGGGAGCGCTGAGTTGTCGGAGGGTCAGTACTGAGGGAGTGCTGCACTGTCGGAGGGTCAGTGCTGAGGGAGTGCTGCACTGTCAGAGGGTCAGTACTGAGGGAGTGCTGCACTGTCAGAGAGTTAGTACTGAGGGAGTGCTGAGTTGACGGAGGGTCAGTACTGAGGGAGTGCTGCACTGTCGGAAAGTCAGTGCTGAGGGAGCGCTGAGTTGTCGGAGGGTCAGTACTGAGGGAGTGCTGCACTGTCGGAGGGTCAGTGCTGAGGGAGTGCTGCACTGTCAGAGGGTCAGTACTGAGGGAGTGCTGCACTGTCGGAGGGTCAGTACTGAGGGAGTGCTGCACTGTCAGAGGGTCAGTACTGAGGGAGTGCTGCACTGTCGGAAGGTCAGTACTGAGGGAGTGCTGCACTGTCAGAGGGTCAGTACTGAGGGAGTGCTGCACTGTCAGAGGGTCAGTACTGAGGGAGTGCTGCGTTGTCAGACACGCTTACTATCGACTGCCTTTGAACTTCACTGATGTTTTCTTTGGTAACCACAGGAATGTAACTTTTTTTCTAGACGCATCTGAGATTCCGTTCAGCCCAGAATCGTTGATGAATGTTTCCCCCTCTCCCCGTTTAGACGAATCTCGGGGGTACCAGCGAGGCCGCAGACAGTCCGGTGAGTTTCCAGACACTCTACCCAATGCCATTTTCACTGTCATGTTGGACAATTCGTTCCAGTTTTGTCAAACATTGAACTGTTATCAAATTGTCCTCTGAGACCACAGAACTTGAGTATTTCTGAAAAAACTGACATGCTTTTTCAGGTTTTCACTTTGCACAGAACAGGACAGGCTCAAGAATGCCAAATTTCAAAGGGAACAACAATTTATACTGCATGAGGGAAGGGTGCTGATTGGTTGGCAAGTGGACCCCGATTGGTTGAGATGTTGCCGTGGGGAATGGGCCAGGGAACAGCTGTCTCCCATCCTTTGTTTAATTGAAAAGACTGCAATGCCTGGATATGTTCTCTCTGTTTACATAGGGCAGATACTGTGTATGAACATATGTAGCTTCTAGCAGGTATAAATGAGCCACATTGTGGGCCCAACTGATAATCTTAAATTGGTTGTTAGTGTGGTTCTCAGCACACTCGGGAGTGTTCAGTCAGTGCTGACAACAACCAGATCAGCAATGATCTTACCGAATGGTGGGGCAGGCTCGAGGGGCCAAATGGCCTACTTCTGCCCCTAAATCCCATGTTCCTATGTACCCACGTCATGGACAGCAGCGGTTCAAGAACCTGGCAGCTCATCACCAGCACCTTCTCGAGGGCAATTAGGGATGGGCAACAAATGCTGGCCCAGCCAGCGAAGCCCACATCCCCAGAAAGAATAAATGTTAAGAGAATGTGTTGGTAGGGGTGAAATGCAAGCGGGTGAGAGGAGGCCTGTGGCGGAGCTTAAACACCAGCATAGATCACTGAGGCTGATTGGCTGTTGTAACGATGGAATATTCTATGTCACTATCACATTGCTGTTTGTGGGATCTTGCTGTGCACCAAGTCGTCTGCTGCGTTCCCTACGTTACAACGGTGGCTGCACTTCACAAAGGACTTTGCTGTGGAGCACTTTGGAATGTCCTGAGGGTGTTCAAGGCGCTATAGAAATGCAATTCTTTCTTCGTCTTGGCTCTTTCTAATGAAATGATGGCACGAGGGTTTCACAGAGGAGAGAAGTGTGGCGGGTCATCAGCTGTGTTATACAGAGAAACACGAACCAAATCTTCTTCCTCACCACAATTCCAGGGTTTTTTCACCACATTAAGTTGTAAAATGTCTTTGTTGCACTTTTGTTACAGGCATCAGTGCTGTTGCCAACTCTCCAGGATTGCCCTGGAGTTTCTCAATCTCCAACATTGACTTGCTCACAGGAATCAAAAATCACAGGGGGAATAAAAACCACTTGGTTCATTTGTTATAAAAAACAAATATTGAGGGATGGTGGGGGTGAAAAAGACTCCTTGACTGCATGGAGGTGGGAAATCATGAGATGAAAACTTCAGGAATACACCCGAGTGGAGTTGGCAACTTGGAAATAAGGACATGTTCTCAATTCTGTTTCTCCTTCTCGTTCCAGAGCCTCCAGAGTTCATATACACCCCAGAAAGGGCCAAGAAAATATTTCCCCTGCTAAACACAGAGACTCCATTAACACTGCGAAGGGGGAGGAGACAATCTGGTGAGTTCCGATCACACGTCTCTCATGGACCTTCTGTCTCTGGGTGCGACAGTCTCGATCTGAGTTTGGTTAGGAGGTTAGCTCCGTGCCCCATCAGCGGACCCAGAGCCAGAGCCAGGCCCAGAGCCAGATCCAGAGCCAGACCCAGGCCCAGAGCCAGACCCAGGCCCAGAGCCAGACCCAGACCCAGACCCAGACCCAGACCCAGACCCAGAGCCAGACCCAGAGCCAGAGCCAGGCCCAGTGCCAGAGCCAGAGCCAGACCCAGACCCAGAGCCTGACCCAGAGCCAGGCCCAGACCCAGAGCCAGAGCCTGAGCCTGAGCTGATGCTAACGCTCCTTCTCGTGAGTTTCATTGCTGGGTATTGATCTGCCTGTTTAACCGTGTTGTGCAGACCTGACTTATTTTGTATTTATTCACGGGATGTGGGCGTCACTGGCTGGGTCAGCATTTATTGACCATCCCTAATTGCCCCTTGAGAAGGTGGTGGTGAGCTGCCTTCTTGAACCGCTGCAGCCTGTGTGGTGTAGATACACCCACAGTGCTGTTAGGGAGGGAGTTCCAGGATTTTGACCCAGCGACAGTGAAGGAACGGCCGATATATTTCCAAGTCAGGATGGTGAGAGGCTTGGAGGGGAACTTGCAGGTGGTGGTGCTCCCATCTATCTGCTGCCCTTGTCCTTCTAGATGGTAGAGGTTGTGGGTTTGGAAGGTGCTGTCGAAGGAGCCTTGGTGAATTCCTGTAGTGCATCTTGTAGATGGTACACACACTGCTGCTACTGTGCGTCGGTGGTGGAGGGGATGGATGTTGAAGGTGGTGGATGGGGTGCCAATCAAGCGGGGCTGCTTTGTCCTGGATGGTGTCCAGCTTCTTGAGTGTTGTGGGAGCTGCACTCATCCAGGCAAGTGGAGAGTATTCCATCACACTCCTGACTTGTGCCTTGTAGATGGCGGACAGGCTTTGGGGATTCAGGAGGTGAGTTACTCGCTGCAGGATTCCCAGCCTCTGACCTGCTCTTCACAAAATTGTTACAGTGCAGAAGGAGGCCATTCGGCCCATCATGTCTGCACCAGCTCTCTAAATGAGCATTATGACTCAGTGCCATTCTCCTGCTTTTTCCCCTTGACCATGCACATTGTTTCTATTTAAATAATCCTTGTGAATGCCTCGATTGAACCTGCCTCTACCACACTTCCATGCAGTGCATTCCAGACCCGAACAACTAGCTGTGTGAAAAAGCTTTTTCTCACATCACATTTGCTTCTTTTGCAAATCACTTTAAATCTGTGCCCCCTCATTCTCGATCCTTTTACGAGTGGGAACAGCTTCTCCCTATCTACTCTATCCAGCCCCTTCATGATTTTGAACATCTCTATCAAATCTCCTCTTAGCCTTCTTCTCTCCAAGGAGAACAGTCCCAACCTCTCCAATCTATCGTCATAACTCGCGTTTCTCATCCCTGGAACCATTCTTGTAAACCTCTTCTGCACTTCTCCAATGTGTTCACACCCTTCCTATAGTGTGGCACCCAGAACTGTACACAATACTCCAGCTGAGGTCTAACTAGTGTCCTATACAACTTCAGCATAATCTCCTTGCTCTTGTACCCTATGCCCCTTTAATAAAGCTTAGGATACCGTATGCTTTATTAACTGCTCTCTCCACCTGTCCTGCCACCTTTAATGGCTTATGCACAAAAACACCCAGGTCCCTCTGCTCCCGCACACCCTTTAGAATTGTACCCCTTATTTTATATTGTCTCTCCATGTTCTTCCTACAAAATGAATCACCCCCCACTTCTCCGCATTGAACTTCATCTGCCACCTATTAGCCCAGTTCACCAACTTGTCCATGTTCTTTTGAAGTCCTACACTGTCCTCACAGTTTCGAAGGTTTCTATCATCTGCAAACTTTGAAATTATCCCCTGCACACCAAGATCTAGATCATTAATATATATCAGGAAAGGTAAGGGTCCAAATATCCTTGGGGAACTCCATTACAAACCATCCTCCAGCCCGAAAAATACCCATTAACCATTACTCGGCATTTCCTATTAGCCAATTTTGTATCCACATTGCTATGCCCCCTTTATCCCATGAGCTATAACTTCTCTCACAAGTCTGTTGTGTGGCATTGTATCAAGTGCCTTTTGAAAGTCCATGTACACCACATCAACAGCATTACCCTCATCGACCCTCTCTGTTACCTCTTCAAAAAACTCCAGCAAGTTAGTTAGACACGATTTTGCCTTTAGGAAGAGCCAGCATGGTTTTCTAATCAACCCACATTTTTCCACTTGACTATTAATTCTAGCCAAAATAATTGTTTCTAGAAGCTTCCGACCACCAAAGTTAAACTGACTGGTCTACAATGGCTGGGCTTATCCATACAGTCCTTTTTTGAACAAGGGTGTAATCTTTGCAATTCTCCGGTCCTCTGGCACCTCCCCTGAGTCTGGGGAAGACTGAAAGATTATGGCCAGCACCCCTGCAATTTCCACTCTCACTTCCTTCAATCTCCTCGGAATTTATTTTTTTGCATCACCACCCCCACTACAGCCAGCACGTCAGACCCTTCCCACTTCACTCCTCCATGCCCTCAACACCACCCTCTCTCCACTCTGGATCCCTCTCCCAACCCTCCATGTCCCTGATCCCACTCCACAATCCCCTTCGCCACTTACTTGGCCTTCCCAGTCTCGAACCTGCATGGTACCATTCTCCTGCTCCCCTCCCTATTTACACGGCTGGCTCCTGGTCACTGTTAACCCTCAGGATGTTGACAGTCGGGGAATTCAGCGATGGTAATATCGTCGAACGTCATGGGGAGGAGCTTGAATATTGTCCAGGCCTTGCTGCATTTGGACATGGGCTGCTTCAGTATCTGAGGAGTCGAGAATGGTGCTGAACATTGTGCAATCATCAGCGAACATCCCCATTTCTGACCTTATGATGGAAGGAAGGTCATTGATGGAGCAGCTGAAGATGGTTGGGCCGAGGACACTACCCTGAGGAACTCCTGCAGTGATGTCCTGGAGTTGAGATGACTGACCTCCAACAACCAGAACCATCTTCCTTTTTGACTTTCTCAAATGCAGGTTGTACACAGCCTTTTTCCACCCCTGTCACTGAGAAACAGCAACCCCCAGTTAGTTAATCGTACTCAGGCCTAGCCCAGGGGGTAGCAGCAACAACCACCTGAGTACAACCAGGCTGTTTCCCCAGGCTGGAAGGTCTAGAACTAGGTCACAGTCTCAGGATAAAGGGACACCCATTTCAGACTGAAACGAGGAGAGATTTCTTCACTCAGAGGGTTGTGGATCTTCAGAATTCTCGACCCCAAAGAGCTCGGTTGTTGAGTATATTCAAGGCTTAGATCGATAGATTTCAAGATTGTGATTGGGTGGGAAAGTGTAATTAAGTTGAGGATCAGTCATAATCTTATTAAATAGCAGGGCGGGCTCAATGGGCTGAATGGCCTACTCCTGCTCCCATTTCTTTTGTTCTTAGGTTGTTGCATTTGTATAGCCCCTTTAACATAGTAAACATCCCAAGCTGCTTCACAGCAGCTTTATCAAATGAAATTTGACAGTGAACCACGTAAGGAGATATTAGGCTAGGTGACCAAAAGCTTTGCCAAAGAGATCGGTTTTAACGAATGTCTTAAATGAGCAGAGAGGCGGAGAAGTTTCGGGAAGGAGTTCCAGAACTTAGGGCCCAGGCAGTTGAAGGCACGGCCACCAATGGTGGAGCGATTAAGATCTGGATACGCCAGAGTTAGAGGCCCAATGAGATCTCAGAGGGATGTGGGGCTGGAGGAGGTTACAGGGACAGGAGGGGGTGATACCTAGGAAGGCCTTTTGAAAACAAGGATGCAAGTTCCAGAATCGTGACCTTGCTGGACTGGGAGCTAGTGTGGGTCAGTGTGGGTCAGCGAGACCCCAGGGTGCTGAGTTAATGGGACTTGGTGCGAGAGAGAATGGGTAGCAACCTCACATCTGAGCCTGTTTCGTACGATCTATTATTTCCTGTCATGGTACCTGACTGAGAGCGTGGATTTTGGATGGAGACAGAACTTGTGTGTGACGTACAAAAATAAGGAAGTTGTACAAATCCTTTATGGCTAGGCCTCAGGTGGATTGTGTCCAACTCTGGGCGCACTTTAGGAAGGATGTCCAGGCCTTGGAGAGGGGGTGGAAGAGATTTACCCAGGACGGGGCCAGGGATGAGGGACTTAAGTTAATATGGAGGGACTGGAGAAGCTGGGATTGTTCTCCTTAGAGCTGAGAAGGTTAAGGGGAGATTAAATAGGGATGTTTAACAGAGCGAATAAAGAGGAATTGTTTCCGGTGGCAGGAGGGTCGGTAACCAGAGCGACACAGATTGAGGAGAATTGACAAAAGAACCAGAGGGGCAGATGGACTCAGCGAGTTGTTGTGATCTGGAAGGCGCTGCCTGACAGGGCGTTGGAAGCAGATTCAATAATAACTTTCAAAAGGGGGAATTGGAGAAATACTCAAAGGGAAAACAGTTGCAAGACTGTGTGGAAAGAGGGGGGGGGAAGAATGGGGCTAATTGGATAGCTCTTTCAAAGAGCTGGCACAAGTACGAGGGGCTGAATGGCCTCCTTGTGAGCTGCTTCGTTCTATGATCCTATGTGCTACTGTAAACTGAGTTGCCAACGCTGGTTGTGTTTCATTGGGTGCGGTGATGTGGAGGTTGCGGTGCTGGGCCCATCACCAAGAGTTTGAGGCTTCGGCCTGGGGAGCTGAGAGCCTGAATTTTGAAGAGTTGTCATGTTTCGGGTTTTTAGTGGGCCTCGGGTGATTGGGATACAGCGGGGCAGAAAAGCTTTGCAATGAAGTTGCCTTTATAACAGTCCTGATTCAAACATGGTAATTTCTCATCACAGACCCATCCTGGGGAATTGCTGCTTGTTATCACCGCTGGTTGGAATGGTTTTCTGATGATTAGTTTAGTGATGTGGACCTCGGGAAGCTCTGTGCAGCAATCAAGTTGCATATTCATCATAACAAAAAGGGAAAGCAATTGTTCTTTTTTCCCCTCAAAGTGATTTTAATGTCGTCAAGATTATTTAGTCAGTCAGTCAGGCAGTCAGGCGTTTAATTGAAGACAGCACATAGCATTCATAACATTTCAGAAAAACGCTTGCAGCCAATCAACATTCTCACACGAAACCGGTTCAGTTTTACAGAAATAAAATTATTTGTCGTGGAATTTGATTATTGGCCTTCAGTTCAGATGAAAGGGCACAGACCTGAAACATTACCGTTGTTTCTCTCTCCACAGCACTTTCTGTTTTTATTTCCGATTTCCAACAAATGCAGTATTTTGCTTCTGTATTACATTTCACAAGGTGTGTCTCCCACATTCTATCCACTGTAAACTCCACCTCATCCAAGTCTCTGCAGCCCAAGACCTCCCTCGCACTAAGCCCCGTTCACCCACCCTCTCTATACTACATTGGCTCCCAGTGAAGCAACACTTCGATGTTAAAATTCTTATTTAAATTCCTCCATGGCATCCCCCCCCTCCCTATCTCTGTAATCTCCTCGACCCACACAGCCCTCTTGAGATCTCTGTGCTCCTCCAATTCTGGCCTCTCTTGTCCCCCAGGCTTCTCCTGCTGACCAGATGATATCTTGACCTTCCTAACCATCACTCATCACGACCCCGCAGAGCTCTGTGCACGGTGAAGGACAGAGGGTATTACTGAACCCACGAGGGTCAAACTGTTCATAAAGCAAATGAGCTAAAATGACTTTCTTATCATTTCAGAACCGAGCAAACAGATCCAGGCAGTGATTGAGCAGAGCGGTATGTGTTCCCCATTGACCAGGTTTCTTCAATCATCAGCATTGTTTACTTGAGCCTAGTCCTTTGTGTGTGCTTGTATGTGTGTGGGTTGTGTTAATAAGGCACATTCCACTTTGCAAAAGCATGTAC
>NC_135910.1:17864399-17904399 GCF_964194155.1 Cetorhinus maximus | reverse complement strand
TGAAGGAACAGCCGATATAGTGGTATTGTCACTGGACTGGTATTCCAGAGACCCAGGGTAATGCTCTGGGGACCCGGGTTCGAATCCCACCATGGCAGATGGTGAAATTTGAATTCAATAAAAATCTGGAATTAAAAGTCTGATGATGACCATGAAATCATCGTTGATTATTGTAAAAACCCAACTGGTTCATTAATGTCCCTTTAGGGAAGGAAATCTGCCGTCCTTACCTGGTCTGGCCTACATGTGACTCCAGACCCACAGCAATGTGGTTGACTCTTAAGTGCGCTCTGAACATGGGCAATAAATGCTGGCCTAGCCAGCGATGCCCACATCCCATGAACCAATAAAAAACAATCAGGATGGTGAGTGGCTTGGGGGGGGAACTTCCAGGTGGCGGAGTCCCCATGCATCTGCTGCCCTTGTCCTTCTAGATGGTAGTGGTCATGGGTTTGGAAGGTGCTGTCGAAGGAGCCTTGGTGAGTTGCTGCAGTGCATCTTGTAGATGGTACACACACTGCTGCTACTGTGCGTCGGGGGTGGAGGGAGTGAATGTTCAGAGGTTTTGAAAAGCTTGTGGTTGAGGCTGGGGAGTGTCATTTGAAACGTTCAAATCTGAGACTGGTAGATTTTTCTTGGGCAAAGGAAATAAGGATTCCAGACCCAAGGCGGGTAGATGGAGTTAAGACACAGATCTGCCACGATCTCATTGAATGACAGAACAGGTTCAAGGGGCTGAATGGTCGTCTCTACTCTGCTGTGTTTTAGTTGAATAGGAGACAGCCAGTATACAGGTTCTGCCAATTTGCAATTGGTATCAGAGGCCGAGATATTTTTCGTTTAGTTCTACTCATCGCGTCCCAGGGTTTGAAGCTGCAGAAATGTGATCATGATCCTGAAAATCATTCCTGAATCGGTTAGACTGAATACTCCAGCTCAACCGACCGACTGAATTCAACATTGGGTACGGGAGAATAGTGGTTAGGTTACTAGACTAGTAATCCAGGGAGCCATAACTGCTCTAAAGAATGGAGTGTGAATCCAACCACACCAACTGGGAATGAATATAAACTCAATTGAATAAAAATCAGCAATGGTGGCCATGGAACTATCTGATTGTTGTAAAAACCCATCTGGTTCACTAATGTCCTTTAGGGAAGGAAATCTGCTGTCCTTACCTGGTCTGGCCTACATGTGACTCCAGACCCACAACAATGTGGTTGACTCTTAACTGCCCTCTGAAATGAGCCAGTAAAACCTCTAAAAGTTGTATCAAAGCCAATATGAAAGGCAACAATTCACGTGGACTGTAACCTTCCTGAGAGTAATTAGGATGGGCAATAAATGCTGACCTTGATCAGTGATGTTCCCATAAACACTCTCTCAGCAGGTCCATGGTGAGGTTTGAACTCACCACCCTCTGGTTTCCTCAGCTTTCACCGTTCACCTTATAACTACCAAACCTAATCACGAGTGGCTCTTCAACCCCATCTTCTCGCTACTAGTTTTTCATCCAGGTTCCTGCATTCTGGAACTTGGCCCAGTGTCTCAATTAGCATAGCAGGATCAGCAGGAAATAATTAAGCAGAGACCAACTGAGCAAAGAGTTCAAGCAGACTCGACCTCCTGTTCTGGTGCTAACCGCAACTGGGTGTAGACAGTGTCACTAACAGATGGAAAGGATTATGCCAACTGCCCATTACATGATCATTTTATTAAATCTATTCTCAGGATTTAAGTGTCAATGGCAAGGCCAGTATTTTAAAATTCTCATCCTTGTTTTCAAATCCCTCCATGGCTTTGTCCCTCCCAATCTCTGTAACCTCCTCCAGCCCCACAACTCTGCATTCTCTGAGCTGCTCCGATTCCAGCCTCTTACACGTCCCCAGTTTTAATCGCTTCACCATCGGGCCATGCTTTCACCTACCGGGGCCCTAGGCTGCGAAATTCCTTCCTTAAACCTCTCCTCTCTACCTCCCTTGCCTCATTTAAGATGCTGCTTAAAACCCATCTCTTAGACCAACCTGTCCTAATATACCCTGATGTAACTCGATGTCAGATTGTGTTGGGATAACACTCCTGTTCCACACCTGGGGATGGCTCTCTACAGTCAATGTTCTTTATCAATGCAAGCTGCTGTTTTTGCACATCCACATTGGCCCTGATGTTGGTGATTATGGACCTCATTGAGTAGGTCACGAGGCAACATCAGGCAGTTGAGTGTCAACCACATAAGACATGTTCATGTGGAAGGCTCATGGGGGAAGCTGGGCTCTTTGTAACATAGAGAGAAGCAAACAGAATAGGAAGAGAGGCATCACAGGGCTCCACTACAGAGACTCGAGCTCAAATTCCAGTACAGACCTGAGGGAGTGCAGCACTGTCAGAGGGTCAGTACTGAGGGTGTGCTGCACTGTCAGAGGGTCAAAACTGAGGGAGCGCTGCACTGTCAGAGGGTCAGTACTGAGGGAGTACTGCACTGTCAGAGGGTCAGTACTGAGGGAGTGCTGCACTGTTGGAGGGTCAGTACTGAGGGAGTGCTGCACTGTTGGAGGGTCAGTACTGAGGGAGTGTTGCACTGTTGGAGGGTCAGCACTGAGAGAGTGCTGTACTGTCAGAGGGTCAGTACTGAGGGAGTGCTGCACTGTCGGAGGGCCAGTACTGAGGGAATGCTGCACTGTCGGTGGGTCAATACTGAGGGAGTGCTGCACTGTCAGAGGGTCAGTACTGAGGGAGTGCTGCACTGTCGGAGGATCAGTACTGAGGGAGTGCTGCACTGTCGGAGGGTCAGTACTGAGGGAGTGCTGCACTGTCGGAGGGCCAGTACTGAGGGAATGCTGCACTGTCGGAGGGTCAGTACTGAGGGAGTGTTGCACTGTCGGAGGGTCAGTACTGAGGGAGTGCTGCACTGTCAGCGGGTCAGTACTGAGGGAGTGCTGCACTGTCAGAGGGTCAGTACTGAGGGAGCGCCGCACTGTCAGAGGGTCAGTACTGAGGGAGTGCTGCACAGTCAGAGGGTCAGTACTGAGGGAGTGCTGCAATGTGGTAGGGTCAGTACTGAGGGAGTGCTGCACTGTCAGAAAGTCAGTACTGAGGGAGTGCTGCATTGTCAGAAGGTCAGTACTGAGGGAGTGCTGCACTGTCAGAGGGTCAGTACTGAGGGAGTGCTGCATTGTCAGAAGGTCAGTACTGAGGGAGTGCTGCACTGTCGGAGGTGCATCCTTTTGAACTAAGCCAAGGCCCCGTCTGCCTACTCAGGTGGACATACATAGTCTATGGGTCACAGATAAGTCAAGGGCCATTTACGGGTCAATTGGAGATGAACTGATCTGTTGTGTGAATGGTAGAGTGGGCTCTGTCCCTCGAAATGGGCCAGGGCTCCCTTAAAGAATGGAGGCTTCTTACTGGCAGCACATAAAGCTAGGCGGCCGCTGCTGAGGGAGTGCTGCACTGTCAGAGGGTCAGTACTGAGGGATTGCTGTACTGTCAGTACTGATCGAGTGGGACCTTAAAGCAAGGTCCCACCTGCCCCTTCAGGCGGGTGTAGAAGGTCCCAGGGCCCACTATTTACAAGAGGAGCAGCAGAGTTTCTCCCCTGCCCTTCCCCAATATTTACTCTCAATCAATCTCACAAAAACAGGCGATCTGGTCATTATCACATCGGCCGCTGGTGGGAGCTTGCTGTGCGCAAATTGGCTGCCGAGTTTCCTACATTGCAAAGTGACTACGCTGGCGGTAGGGCACTTTGGGACCCCTGAGGAGGTGAGAGACTCCAGGGAAATGGAAGAGTTTCTGTGAGATTGGTGGATTTGTGTCAGTCTTGAGCAAGCAGGGCTCCAAATAGCAGCAATGATGCATGTAATTTGGCACAAACTGAGATAAAAGCCTCAATTAAAACCACAGGTAAAAAAAATCCAATTGATTTACAGTGAAGAAAAGGCTGGAGCAGAGTCAATCCTTCACTTTTTGGTTTTTAATCAAGCTGAAAATAACTGGCCTGATATGACTGAAGTCTTCAGAACGATTCCAGAGCTCGGCAACACATAAAGGAAGAAAAGTGTCTTCCTTTATTTTGGTTTTATTCTATTCTATCCTCACTCAGTTTAGAATTAAAAATAAACCATTTGGTTGCTGGGGTAACTGTGTGTCATTGTCAGATCTGCAGGATTTTTACACCAATTTGCATTAAATCATCAGTTTGTATTTTGTTCCCCACAACTTTTTGAGTTTTACACTTTTAGACAAAAGCGATGACACTCTCACCTCTGAATCAGAATGACCAGAGACTCCTATACCACATCCAGGCTATACCTCCCAATGCATTACTGAGGGAGTGCGGCACTGTCAGAGGGTCAGTACTGAGGGAGTGCGGCACTGTCGGAGGGTCAGTACTGAGGGAGTGCTGCACTGTCAGAGGGTCAGTACTGAGGGAGTGCTGCACCGTCAGAGGGTCAGTACTGAGGGAGTGCGGCACTGTCAGAGGGTCAGTACTGAGGGAGTGCGGCACTGTCAGAAGGTCAGTACTGAGGGAGTGCTGCACTGTCAGAGGGTCAGTACTGAGGGAGTGCTGCACTGTCGGAGGGTCAGTACTGAGAGAGTGCTGCACTGTCAGAGGGTCAGTACTGAGAGAGTGCTGCACTGTTGGATAGACAGTACTGAGGGAGTGCAGCACTGTCGGAGGGTCAGTACTGAGGGAGTGCTGCACTGTCGGAGGATCAGTACTGAGGGAGTGCTGCACTGTCAGAGGGTCAGTAGAGGGAGTGCTGCACTGTTCGAGGGGCAGTACTGAGGGAGTGCTGCACTGTCAGAGGGTCAGTATCGAGGGAGTGCTGCACTGTTGGATGGTCAGTACCGAGGGAGTGCTGCACTGTTGGAGGATCAGTACTGAGGCACTGTTAAGGGTCAGTACTGAGGGAGTGCTGCACTGTTGGAAGGGTTGTCTTCCAGATGAGATGTAAACATGTCTGCGTCCTCAGGTGGGTATAGAAGATCCCAGGGCCACTGTTTAGGAGATCAGCTTTCCCCAGTGTCCTGGCCAATATTTATCCCTCAACCAAGATCATGAAAACAGATGATTTGGTCATTATCACACGGTTGCTTTTGGGAGCTAGCTGTGCACCAATTGGATGCTGCATTTCCCATATTACAACAGTGACTAAACATCGAAAGTTATTTAATTGGCTGTAAAGAGGTTCGGGTTGTCCTGAGGTTGTGGAAGGCACTATCAGCTTTTTTTTCTGGTGGTGGGTGTTTTGCAGTTAGCAGGAAGCAGTCCATCTCCTGATTGTACATCACCTGTTCAGTTTGCCCAGCAACAGCTCTGACTATTGTTTAGTTATCGAGCATCTGAAAGAAAAAAAATTCCTCATCTCTGTCTCAAATGGGTGACCCCTTATTTTGAAACATCAACGCCATGATTAGATTCTCCCACAAGAGGAAACATCCTCCCCACATTCACCCTGTGAAAACCCTCAGGATCTTACATGTTTCAGTCAAGTTGCCTTTCACTCTTCTAAAGTCCAGCGGATACAAGCCTAACCTGTCCAGCCTATCCTTATAAAGCAACCCACCCATTCCTGCTATCAGTCTAGTAAACCTTCTCTGAACTGCTTCTAACACATTTACATCTTTCCTTAAATAAGGAGACCAATCCCGTACACAGTACTCCAGATGTGGTCTCACCAATGCCCTGTATAACTGAAGCATAATCTCCCTACTTATATATTCAATTCCCCTCCCAATAAATGATAACATTCTATTAGCTTTCCTAATTATCTGCTGTATATGCATACTAACCTTTTGTGATTCATGCGCTTGGACACCCATCTCTGCATCTCAGGGCTCTGCAATCACTCACTGTTTAGATAATAAGCTTTTTTTATTCTTCCTGCCAAAATGGACCAACTCCCATTTTCCTACATTATACTCCATTTGCCAGATCTTTGCCCACTCACCCAACATGTCTATATCATTTTATAGCCTCCTTATGTCCTCTTCATAATTTACTTTCCTTCCTATCTTTGTGTCATCAGCAAATTTAGCAACCGTACCCTCGGTCCCTTAATCCAAGCCATTTATATAAATTGTAAAGAGTTGAGGCCCCAGCACTGATCCCTGTGACACACCACTCGTTACATCCTGCCAGCCAGAAAAAGACCCACTTATACCTACCCCCTGTTTCCTGTTAGCGAGCCAATCTTCTACCCATGCCAAAATGTTACTCTTTACTCCTTACACCACGAGCTTTTATTTTCCGCAATAACCTTTGATGTGGCACCTTATAAAATGCCTTCTGGAAATCTAAGTACAGTACATCCACTGGTTCTCCTTTATCCACAGCACCTGTTGTTACTTCAAAGAACTCCAATAAATTGGTTGAACATGATTTCCCTTTCACAAAGCCATGTCAAATCTGCCTGATTACCTTGAATTTGTCTAAGTGCCCTGTTGTAATGTCTTTGATAATAGCTTCTAACATTTTCGCTATGGCAGATTCTTGTTTGTAACTGAAACTCCAGTTTCCTGTTTTCTGTCTCCTACTCTTTTTGAATAAAGGGGTTACATTTGCTATTTTCCAATTTAATGGAGCTTTCCCCGAATCTAGGGAACTTTGGAAAATTAAAACCAACGCATCAACTATCTCACTAGCCACTTCTTTTAAGACCCTGGGATGAAATCCATCAGGATCTGGGGACTTGTCAGGCCACAACTCCAACAATTTACTCAATACCTCTTCCCTGGTGATTGTAATTTTCTTGAGTTCCTCTCTCCCTTCCACTTCCTGATTTACAGCTATTGCTGGGATGTTTTACTTGTATTATTTATAGTGAAGACCAATGCAAAATACCTGTTCAATTCATTCATCAACTCCTTATTTTCCATTATTAACTCCTTGTTAACTCTTTTCTTTTTAAAATATCTATAGAAACTCTTAACTATCTGTCTTTACATTTCTAACTCGCTTTCTCTCGTACTCTAATTTTTCCCTCCTTAATCTTTTAGTCATTCTTTGCTGTTTTTTATATTCTGTCCAATCTTCTGACCTGTCACCCATCTTTGCGCAATTATATGCTTTTTCTTTAAGTTTGAGGCTATCTTTAAGTTACAGATGGTGGGTCCTCCCCTTGGAATTTTTCTTTCTTGTTGGAATGTATCTCTTCTGTGTATTCTGAAATATCCCCTTAACTGTGTGCCACTGCAGTATGATCTTCCTGCATTCCGGGATCATGCCCGTTTCCCAGATTTAGGAAAAGGCTCTTCACCTCACCGCACTTTAGGAAGGATGTGAAGACCTAAGGGAGAGTCTCACAAAAATGGTTCCAGAGATGAGGAACTCCACTTACATGGATAGATTGGAGAAGTTGGGACGGTTCTCCTTGGAGAAGAGAAGGTTGAGAGGAGATTTGATAGAGGTGTTCAAAATCATGAGTCCAGGCAGAGTAGGTAGGGAGAAACCGTTCCCATTGGCAGAAGACCAGCGATTTGAGGTGATAAATGAAAAAAACTAAAGGCGACATGAGATACTTTCTTACGCAGTGAGTGATTAGGATCTGGCGAGCGCTGCCTGAGAGTGCAGTGGGGGTAGGGTCAATCGTGGACCCAATGATATTGGATAATTCTATGAAGAGAAAAAGTTAGCAGGGCTACAGGGGGAAGGGCAGGGGAGTGGGATTTCTAAATTACCCTTGCAGAGAACCGGCGTGGGCTTAATGGGCCGGATGGCCTCCTTCTGTGCAGAAACCATTCTATATTTGTAACAAAACAAAAACAGAAATACCTGGAAAAACTCAGCAGGTCTGGCAGCATCGGCGGAGAAGAGCAAAGTTGACGTTTCAGGTCCTCATGACCCTTCAACAGAACTCCAGTCCTGCTGAGTTTTTCCAGGTATTTCTGTATTTGTTTTGGATTTCCAGCATCCGCAGTTTTTTGTATTTTTTGTATATATTCGTAACAATGTGCTGCTTCACAACCGGGCTTGATCCTGCCCTCATACCACACACATCTGCGCCCACATTTATTTGCCATAATGCTTGGGAGGTTCCAGGCTCGATGACTTGTCTGTATCTAATTTGTTGGCCTCAGTGCTATGGTTGGACTCAGTAACCCCCCCATGCAAGACTGCAGCTTCTGAGAAAGCGTCCAGTCCCCCCAACACGCACTGGCTTCGGACAAAATCGAACTAAACCTTGGTTAAGAGAGCTGACCTGTCACTGTGAAGAGTGTAGCAGGGACCTGTAGAACCACACCAGGCAGGAGTCGGGAGCTTAATGGGGGAAAATTATCAAAGGCATGTAAAATGCAGGTCACCCTCTTTATTGTGTCCCCTTCATTACTTGCATGATTCTCGAAAGACGAGTATAAATAAATACTGTTGTGATTCGCAGAATTAAGGAAACAGAGAGTCTGCAAGAGGTTGTGCTCGGAGCAAAATATTACTTAGAAAAAAAATCCCCGGCTTTGATCGCAAATGCTTTCTGATCTTTATCTGATACATTTTCCCTTATTGATGAGCACCTAATTACAAGAGAGAGAGCGAGAGAGCCCCCTGTCCAGGCCCCTGCAGCTGTTTGATTACACCGTCACCTCTTCAGAGTGCTGATGACTTTCTCCATCAAACGAAAGGCCCTTTGATGTGAACTTGCAAATGAGCTGCAGCGAAGAATTCATTTCGCTGCTTTGATTTCAGGTTGTGATTGATCTGTGTATTGGTAATAATCCCTTGCCTATCAGTTACAATCTCCACTCTCGATACACTCTTGTGAGGTGAGAGCATGTACAGGGTTCCGTGCAGTTTGGGCTTTGAAGTGTCCGTGTTAGCCCCCCTCAACAGTCAAGGGGAGTGGGCGTCTGGTGCCCGTCTCAGCCAGTGTTTGGGGTTAATATTCCTCTGGTGAGACATTGCCGGTCCTTGTAAAATTCCACATTTGCTATTTTAAGGGAGTCGTTAACCCCTTGGCATTATTTCCAAGAAGGGCAGGGGAATTCTTCCCGGAGTCCTGACCAATATTTATGTCTCAGCCGACATCACTTTTTTTTTTAAAACAAAACCCCAGATGATCTGGACATTGCTGTGAGTGGGATCTTGCTGTGTGTAAATCGGCTGCCGCGTTTCCTACCTTACAACAGGGGCTGCACTCCAGAAACTGTTTCATTGGCTGTAAAGTGGTTTGAGATGTCCGGTGGTCACGAAAGGCAGCTTATATAAATGCAAGTCTTTTTCTCATTGAGAGGAAATTAAGCCCTTTGAGGTGGACATTCCCCTCCACCACACCCCACCCCCCTGCCAAACTCTTCATTCCACTCTCCCTCTCTCTCCCTGCCTCCCCCTACTCTCCGCATTAGGGTCACGCACTCTGGAATTATCTCTGCTTTTCCACCTCCTGTCTGTGTGAGCTTATGATCACTCCTCCCTAACAACTCTTCCCCCCCCACCTTTGGCTCCCGAGTCCATTTCCCTCACCATACCTCCGAGACGGGGCTCAGGGCCTTTCTTTTTTCTGTGTTTAAAGGCGATAAGCAAATGTAAGTTGTTGTTGTATCCTCCAGGCTGCTTTCACACAGCCCCCCCCTCCTCCAAAATCTGGCCCACAGGTGGCATGATTGATGCCAGCTCCAGGCAGGGTATTTAAGGCTGCACTTGTAGCCCTGACTCTACCTGTGGGTGATCGGTGTGGATTGGTGGGTGGGGAGGGGTTACACCCAAAAGGGCTGGAAGTTCTCCGGCAGAACACCAAGGATTCTGCCGGGAATGTCCAATATCTCTAGCAATGACCTCTTCTGTTGGCCGGAGTGGGGTGGGGTGGGGATAGGGTGCGAGGTGGGAGGTAGGTAAAAAATAACCTGCAAGGGAAGGTGGGAGAAGCCAGCATATACAGAGATGGGATTCAGCAGGGAGGTAAGATACTAACAATACTTTTCCCTTTTTGTTTCCTCTCTCACTGCCTCTCTCCAACTCGCTCAGGAACACAGCTGAAGGTAAGAGTCTGTTGTTGGCAAATCAGGATTAGCATCATCATTCTAACTCCATCATCAGGAATCCCTTAAAAGGAAGCCTGGTCCCAGCAAAGGCAAATATTAGCATTTCAGATGGGAAATTGCAAGTTTTGCGATCATTGTATATGAAAGCAAGGCTTTGTAGAATACATTAGAAGGATGGTTATTCAAAATAGCTGTTTGCACCCCCAATATTCCATAATCCAGAACATTTCAAAGTTGCTGACATGAAAGTTAGAGAGCTTTAGCTTAAATATCTCAGAGTCTATGACAATAGCTCCAATAGGTCTGATAGTTGCACTGAAAGGCTCAGTGCTCATTTCTGTGTTGTGAATGGATGGGCGTGGGGTGGAGTGTGGGCGTTGGGGTGGAGGGGGGATGGGGGTGTTCTGGGAGGGGCTGGAGGGGGGTTGTTGTTGTGGGGAGGTGGGGTTTGGTCACCAGAAGTACTTTATGGCTGCAATCACCGGTCCCTTAGGATGAACTACTATGTGTGAGGAGAAAGAAAAGATCGTTCTCAGATTGCAAACATATCTTTTCTTGGCATTAACACAACATTTCAACTTAACCAGACTGAATGTTTAGGAACAGATACGTGCAACAATCCACCTCAAGCTCATTCCTTCCTCACCAGTTCCTCCTCACTATTGGATAGAAGGCATCATTGGTGGTTCTATTGCACAAAGGCTTAAATCTACTCAGAATTCGTTCTCTGTTGTTGTAAAAATCATAGTTTGCCCATTAAACAGTGCTGAGCAATTTGACATAATGTACCAGAACATGGACAGTGATTCTTATCCTCGTATCCCTCAATCTCTGCTTTCCAAAAACACGTCTCATTGTCACACCAGCTCCTTAATCCCGTCCACTCCAACTGCCTCCATTGCTATCCTCTTCCAGAATTCCTTCGTGTGCTTGTTCGACAGTAGCCGAGGGTTTCAGCCTCTGAGCTCACAGGATTGGCATCGTTCAATGGGAGACCCATTAACAACTGGCAGCAAGCTAGTGTCAAATGCATCTGAAGAATGTAAAGAATATCAGTGGCAGGAAAAAGCCATTAGTTGAAGGGCTCATCACTTCAAAAATCAACCCATCACCTCACCATTGATCCCAATCTCTTCTCTAGAAACTCCATCCAATGGTCTCTTGAACTCGTTTGCAAACCCACATTAATGGCCTTGCCTGGTAGCCCTATTCCTTTGGTTGAAAATATTCCACCCAACTTCCTAATTGAACTCAACCATCCCCAGTACACCCCACACACCCCCCCACCGACCCCTCTCCCAAATATTCCAAACCTTCATCTTGTGTACATTATTCCTTTTTATTAACTTTATTTTCAATCACCCCTATCTTTGGTCACACTTTTCAATCAGCAGTTACTATTGTAAATCGTTGCATAAATGTTTCCCATTCAGTTTTGCTATGTCAACCGTCACAATGTAGTTGCAGGCACCGACCACTGGTGGTTCTATGGAGCAGATACCATTTACTAACCATCCTTTGGGATTGTGGGCTAAGATTTAACCCCTTGTGTCCTCTGTTGATATTGATCAAGCATATAAAGGACTGTAAGGCGTAACTAGCAAAGTTATTGAGCTGTACAGAGTAGCAGTGATTGGATCCATTTTGTCAGCTCCCCTAATAACCTTGAAATCCAATACAACCTGAATTAAAAAGGCAAAACTTTAGCAACATTGTATTGGACCATGATTAGACCTGAGTTGGAACACAGTGCACAGTTCTGTTCTCCATAATACTAAAAGGCAATGGCAATGATGCAAAAGAGATTTACTGAGATGAGACCAGAGCTGAGAGGTTCTACTTACCAGGAAAGATTGGACACGCCAGGCCTCTTTTCTCTAGAAAAGAGAAGGCTGAGGTCTTTAGAATATTTGGTAGAGGAGACAGAGAGAACATATTTTCCCCCTTAAGGGGAAAGATCAAAACTAGGGGCAATAACTACAAGATAGTCACCAATAAATCCAAATAGGGATTCGAGAGAAACCTCTTTACTCAGAGTGGAACACGCTACCACACAGAGTGGTTGAGGTGAATAGGATAGGATAAGATAAGACTCAGCTGGACAAACATGAGGGACAAAGGAATAGAAGGATATGCTGATATACTGAGATGGTGGGAGGAGGCCCATGTAGAGCAGAAGCAGCAGCATGGATCAGATGGGCTGAATGGCCTATTTCTGTGCTGTAAATTCTGTGTAATTGTCAACAGTTGGCTCTGTTTGTTCTTGTTTCTAGTATACAGGCAGTGAGGACGATCTGCTTTCCAACATGGAGACATTGAGTTTACTGGGCAGTGCCAGCACACTGGCATCCAGCGTGGTGGAGCTGGAGATCAGCACCGAGGCCCAGGCTGCAGAGCCGGGTTCACCAGAGGTACCAAGGCCTAATCTTCCATCCAGGGGTGAGGGCTCTACAGAGCGAAAAGCCCAGGGTGAGGAGGAGAAGCAGGAGGATGTGGAGCAGTATGAAGACCCGGAATTCAGTGGCATCGGAAACATCGATCTGGAGATGGAACAGGTCCTTTCGTGTTAAAGCTTTTAAAGATTGTTTTATTTTAATTTTGATTTTGATTGTTTTTGTCGATCCAGGTTTGGAATCGGGATTGGATATCTGGCGTGAATTGGTATGAGAAAATTGAGCACTGTTGGGTCAGATTGAGCACATTCCAAATACAGGGCAAAGCTTTATTCCCCATTTACAAACATTCCCGAATCCTCACCTCCTGAGGGACCTCCCTCAACCCCCACTTTTCCTCAATATGTGGCCTCACCCCTGAAAAACGGAGTTGAGTCAGGTGGAGTTGGGCTTTAAGCTCTGGGATCAAGTGGGACCACCTCAGGCAGAGACACGCTGACCAAACTGGCTTCACACAGGGTAGTGTTTACCTCTGAGTTCAGGATCCAGCTACAGGATCCACACCCAGAATCCAACCCCAGCATCTAGTAACATTGGCCATTCGGCCCCTCCAGCCCGCTCTGCCATCGAATTAGATATTGGCTGATCATCTACCTCAATGTCACTTTCCCGCACTATCCCTATATCCTTTGATGTCATGAATATCCTGAAATCTATCAATCAACGATTGAGCTTCCACAACTTGGATAAAGAATTCCAAAGATTCACCGCCCTCTGAGTGAAGAAATTCCTCCTCATCTCCATCCTGAATGGCCTGCCCTTTATTTTGAGGCCCTGTCCCCTGGTTCTAGACTTAGCCAGGAGGAAACATCCTATCCACATCCACCCTGTCACATCCTGTAAGAAGTTTGTAAGTTTTAATGAGGTCGCCTCTCATTTTTCAATATTCTAGAGAATACAGGCCCAGTTTCCTCAATCTCTCCTCCTAAGACAGTCCTGCCATTCCAGGAATTAGCCTGGTGAAACTCCGCTGCACTCCCTCTGTGGCAAGTATATCCTTCCTGAGATAAGGAAACCAAAACTGTGCACAATACTCTAGGTGAGTTCCCACCAAGGGTCCATATAACTGCAGCAAGACATCTTTACTCCTGTACTCAAATCCCCTCACAATGAAGGCCAACATACCATTTGCCTTCCTAATTACTTGCTGCACCTGCACGCTAACTTTTAGTGACTCATGGACAAGGACACCCAGGTCCCTTTGGACACCCGCATTTCCCAACCTCTCACCATTTAAGAAACACTCTGCCTCCCTGTGTTTTTACCTAAGTGAATAACTTCACACTTATTCACATTATATACCATCTGCCATTCTAGTCTATTCACTTAGCCTGTCCAAGTCCCTCCTTGCACTCTCCTCACAACGTACATTCCCACCTAGTTTGGCGTCATCAGCAAATTTGGAAATATTACATTTGGCCCTCACATCCAAATCATTTTTATAGATCATGAACAGCTGTGGCCCCAGCACAAATCCTTGCAGTACCCCACTGGTATCAGCCTGCCATCCTGAGAATGACCTGTTTATTCCTACTCTCTGTCTGTTAATTAATTCTCAGTCCATACCAATATATTACCTCCCAATCCCACGTGGTCTAATTTTGTTTACTAATCTCCTGTGTGGGACCTTATCAAAAGCCTTCTGAAAATCCAAATGCACCACATCCACTGGTTCTCCTTTATCTAGGATACGAGTAGCACCCACAAAAATCCCCAATAGTTTTGTCAAACATGATTTCCCTTTCATAAATCCATGTTGACTCTGCCCAATCATATCATTATTTTCCAGGTGTCTAGTTATCATACCCTTTATAAAGGTGCTAACATTTTCCCTACTATTGATGTAAAACGAACAGGTCTGTAGATCTCCATTCTCCCTCTCTCTCCCTTCAACACTCTGGGATGCAGCCAATCAGGTCCAGGGGATTTATCAACCTTTAATCCAATTAATTTTTTGAGTACTACCTCTTTGTTAATACTAATTTCTATCAGTTCCTCTGTTTCACAAGTACCTTGGTTCCCTAGTATTTCCGGGAGGTTTTCTGTATCTTCCTCCATGAAGACAGACACAAAGTAATTGTTTAGTTTCTCCGCCATTTCCCTGTAATGCCATTAGAAATTCTCCTGTCTCCGCCTCTAATGGACCCACAATTGCCCAAGCTAATCTTTTCCCTTTCACACACCTAAAGAAGCTTTTACAATCCCTCTTTATGTTTCTCGCCAGCTGGCACTCATATTCTTTATCGATTTCTTGGCCCCTCCTTTGCTGGGTTCTAAATTGCCCCCAATCCTTGGGTTTACCACTTTTTCTGGCAATTTTATCTTTGGCTTAGTACAATCTTTAACAGTTTTTGTTAGCCACGGTTGATTCATCTTTTCTGTTGGGCTTTTGTGTCTTCGAGGAATGTATATATGTTGTAGACCATCTCATATTTCTTTAGATACTAGCCAGTACCTGTCTTTTTATTTTTTAGTGTATTTTCCCAATCCATCATAGCCAACTTGTACCTTCATGGTTTCCTATGTTCAGATTTAAGACCCTAGTTTCAGAATGAACCGTATCGCATTCAAACTTAATGTAAAATTCTATCACATTATGCTCAGCTGACCTGTCTCTTTAAAACTGCTGCTTTTACCCTATTACAAGGAAGCGTAATAGGTCCTGAAATTAATTAGATGCTAATTGTTCTGGATTAGCAGCGTGTGACGTCTGGCATGTAACGGCCGGAGAGTGATAGATCCTCTCAAAATGTTAAATAAATAGATAATACCAGCTATTCAAAGCTTAGTCAGAATCCATTTGATATCGTTAAATGGTTTTAATGCCTTGTCCTGTTGATGAGTTCCAAGTTCTGGAAATATCCTATGGCAAAAATTGGAATTTTAAGAAGATGATTTCAAGCTTCTAAATAAATCTCCATTTTCTTTGTCTTGCCCATGAATAGATATTTGCTGACATGGAGCTTTTGCAGAAGAAAGCCTCTGAAGATCTGGGTGCCATCATCGAGGAGAGCTCATTCCAAAGCAAGGCTACCACTGGGGACACTCCGCTGCTGGACGATTTTGAAGATGCAGATGTTGAAGCATCTGGTCTTTCGCTGGTGGATATTTCACCTGTTAACAGAGCTGAGGAAATTAGAACACGCAACAGTGAATCTTCAGAAGACGATGATCTCCGCAAGGAAATGCGGCCACCCTCTCTGCAGAATTTGGAGGATTTGGAAGACTTGGACCCGCTGAGTGAGAAAAACCAAGTCGTCCAGGAATCTGAAGACATTGTTTCATTTGCTAATGGAAAATCTACCGTCAGAGACACGGTGTGTAGTAGCCAGAGGCCATTATCCAGCAATGAAGATGCCCACAGCTCCAGCAATGAGAGTGCGTTGAACTCATCAAGTAGGAAGGATAGTTCTAAAGGTAATGGCTATCCTGCATCAATGGAATCTGAAAAGTTAGTTGAGGAGGAGGAGTTCACAGCTGCAGAGATGGCGCTAAGTACTAGCCCCACTGATAGATCAGAAAAGACAAACATGAGTAAAAAGGACTTTGTACAAATGGAAAATGACCGACTGCTAATAGAGAAGATCAAGAACTATTATGAGTCAGCGGAGATGAACAATGACCAATTCTACCTACAACGAAGAGAGAGCATCTCATTTATCCCAACAGGCGTAGTGAGGGACTCCATTTTACGGTTTAATTATAAGATGACACACGAGAGCATACAGGAGGTTCAGAATGACAAGGTTAACAGCAGCAGCTCCCAATCTTGCTCCTCAGTCAGCGCGTCAGTTTCAACCTCGAGTTCCGACTCCCTCTTGGAAAACTCCGAGCCTCGGCCCGGTTCCACTCAGGATCAGGAAGAACAGAAGTTATCCACCGAAGGCACGGGTTCTCCGTGTTGTAACGGCTCTGCCGAAAGCGAATCAGAAACGGAATTTAAGACCTGCGCAGAAATCATCAAAGTTTGGAGAGAAATGGAGAAGGCAGCTCACTTTTGCCACAAACATGAATCGTGGAATGGATATGCCAAAGCAGCGAGAAAGAATAAGGGATTACCCAACCATCGGCAGACGAGCTACAATGAGCCTCTGTTGATCCTGGAGGATTCTGATCTCAGCTCATTGACAGACCTTCCCAAAGAGCCACCAGGGATTGAGCAGAAGCTGTCAGACGAACAGAAAGGTCCAAAGCCTGATGGAAAAGCCCATCGGGGAAGTGAGTATTGCCCTGGCGACAATGCTCCTTGTTGTGTGAGTCACGACATGGCTGGGTTACCGCTCTGTGAAGACCTTGATAGCTGCCTCTTTCAGAACTCCGAGAAAATCATGAACAAAGTCCAAGTGTTGGCGAAAATGTACAGCCAGAGAGTCAGCAGAAAGAAAGCCCCAATGCCGAGGAGGATCTGGGAACTGGGACCTGAGACAAGGGCAGAGCCTAAGCAACGGAAGAGAAGACAAGTAATGAAACTGGCCCGAGCACAGGAAGAACACCAGGATGTTGACATTTATGGTGAGTTACCAAGCATGAAGGATGGCACCGTCTCTGTAGGTGTGTGGCAGGAGTGGCACAGTGGCAGTAACTCCGGAATACTTGGCATGGAGTTGTTGGAAGTAGAATGGGATTCGTGGAGACTTTGTCATCTCGCTGCTCTCCTCTTGACTGAGATTGTTCCTTAACCTTAAAATCAATCTCCTCTGATGCTTTACTAGTTAAAGGCAGTGCAGGATGAAGCCAAATCCAATTAGTTCTCTCATATTCCTCAGGGAAGGGAACTGGCACCTCTAACCGAGCTGGTTAAACATGACCCCCGCCCTCCAATCAACACCTTGAATTTGACAACCACTCCCTTGCCCCCCAGAAGCAGTTGGGGGCAAGGTGTAAAATTGGGTGGGGTGGCGTTGGGCACCACGCCCATCTACCTGCCTCCACTGGTATTCTACCAGTGGCGGGGTAGGTGAGGGGCATCTTGCCTGCTCTTGAGCCAATTGAGGCTCTTAAACGACCAATTAATGGTGACTAAAAGGCCTCCTCCCATCTCCACTGGTATTTTACCAGTGGCAGGGGTGCCCACAGCAAGTGGTGAGGCTACCAGATATACTCTGGCGGATTGGCTTTGGGCTTTGGGGGGGGTGCAGGGACCCCTCCTGTTAAGCACCCTATGCCCAATGAAGGCCCACCCCACCCCACCGTGGTGCTCACTTTCCCCGCTGGTTCCCCAGGCCTCCAGAATGCTACCTCACCCCCATTCCCCTCTCACCAGAGCCTGACTGGCCCCAATGAACGCTACGCCATTCATCTGGTTATCCGGTCTCCCCCATGGCTCTGTGTTGAGGGGCTGCCCAGTCTCGGCAGTGGCCACTGCTGCCCTCACTTCCCAGTGTCGCTGTATGAACTGGAGAGTTGCTGGTCATCTGATTGGCCGCATCTGATCTGAGACTCATGTGGGGCATAAGCACAAGTGATTGGACAGAGCAGCAGCCTGTTTTTTTTGCATTGTATATACTATGTAGTCCATGTTTTAGCCATGTTGGTTGAGGGATAAATATTGGCCAGGAAACTAGAGAGAGCTCCCTCCTCCTCCTTTGAAATAATTGCCAAGGGGGTCTTTTACATGCAGCTGAGAGGGTAGTTAGAGCCTGGGTTTAATATTGCATCTTTAACAGTGCAGCACTCCCTCAGCGCTCCCCTGAGTGTGTCAGCCTGGGCTTTTCCTCAAGTTGCCATAGTGGGGCTTGAGCCCCTGACCTTCCGACCCTGGGTGCTACTCAGGGCTGGCAAGAGCCACAATAATGTCCCGTGATTTGCTGACAGACCCCAGATCGGTTGAAATAAAAACAGAAAATGCTGGAAAAACCCAACAGATCTGGCAGCATCTGTGGTGAGAGAAACAGTTAATGTTTCGCATCCGTGTGACTCTCCTTCAGAGCTCTGAGACCTTACCCCTGGGCTTTTCCAGCATTTGCTGTTTTTATTAAGGAATGATCTGGTTTGATTGCAACTCAGTGAATTATATGCTGTTGTGAAATGGCTTGTGTTGATCCACAGAGATGTTGAAGTTTGTTACTTCTAATGTCAATGCAAAATAACAAACTTCATCAAATATAATTAGGAGAGAAATTATTTTCTGTTGGTGCTGGGTTGAAGTTGCTTAGTAACTGCTTATGACAAGATGGCAGATTTGATCCAGTTGCTATTAGAATCTGCTTTGGGGCATCTGCACTGTGCTGATACGCAGTCATTCAGTCAGGATTAAGTACAGCTTTGAGGAACTTCTACACTTCTTCTATCATTGTGAAAATCGTGGAAATTAAGTCAAGGTAGCAAGATGCCCGGTTATTCCTCAAGGCGGACACACTCCGGACACATTCCGGTACTCCGGACACATTCCGGTACTCCGGACACATTCCGGTACTCCGGACAGGCTCTGGTACTCCGGACAGGCTCCAGGCAGACACCAGAACTCTGGGCAGGCTCCAGAACCCTGGACAGACTCCAGACAAACTCGAGACCGGCTCCAGTACTTTGGGCAGGTTTCAGTACTCTGGACAGACTCCAGGACCCCGGGCAGGCTCCAGGACCCCGGGCAGGCTCCAGGACCCCGGGCAGGCTCCAGGACCCCGGGCAGGCTCCAGGACCCCGGGCAGGCTCCAGGACCCCGGGCAGGCTCCAGAACTCTGGACAGACTCCAGACAGACCCCAGAACTCCGGACAGGCTGCAGTGCCACATGGGTTTCACATTTAAGGAATGAGCACCAAAAACAAATCTGTTTTGAGTCTTATCCTTTTAAATCGCCCCATGGGCTGATGTCATGTTGTGGCAGATGTCATGTTGTTGTTAAGCTTTACAGAATATGCACTAGGAATAGAGGACCAGGAAAAGGCTATTCAGCCCCTCGAGCCTGTTACCCCAGTCAGTTGCATCATGGCTGATCTATAATGTACCTCGCACCTACCCGCCTTGGTTCCATATCCCTCAATCCTCTTATTGAAAGAAATCTATCAACCTGGGTTTTGAAATTTGCAATTGACCCCAGCCTCAACAGTTTCTTGGTGGGGGAGGGAGTTCCAGATTTCCACTCCTCTTAGTGTGAAGAAGTGCTTCCTGACATCACCCCTGAACCACCTGGCTTTAATTTTAAGATTATAGCCCCTTGCTATGGACATTGCCACATCCCTACACCAATGGAAATGGTTTCTCTCTATCGACCCTATAAACTCCTTGTTGAAGCCTAACAATACCAAATAAAATTTGACATTGAGCCACATAAGGAGATATTAGGACAGGACTTAAAACTTGGTCAGAAGTAGATTTTAAGGAGTGTCTTAAAGGAGGAAAGAGAGATTTAGGAAAGAAATTCCAGAGCCTGGGGCCTTGGTAGCGGAAGGCACGGCCACCAATGGGGGAGCAGTTAAAATTGGGCCTGCCCAGGAGGCCGGAATTAGGAGCGCCGAGATCTTGGAGGGTTGTGAGGCTGGAGAGTGTTACAGAGATGGAGGTGGGTCAGGTGGTGTATCATTCTGGGGAATCTGTCCTTCAGCCTGTCCAAGGCTAACATATCTTCCCTGATGGTCTTGGCTGAAGCAGGTTTTCAGTAGAATTTAGAAAAATGCACTTTCAGGGAAAGTAGTGCCTGGAAGGGAAAGAATTTCAGGACAGAGACCAATGAGATGTTCTAATGCATTGAAAACTGAGAGCAGAGCGCAGGTCCGGGGCAGGGCAATCGTAAACGAGCTTGCGATATATTTCGAAAGAAAGCGCGATGAAACCCAGTGTCATCCTAGCAAACATCGATCTCTCAAACAACATCACCAAAAAAAAAAGGTTCAAATCAGAAAACGACTGGCATGTTTTCTCACTGCACGAAAGTGACTGCTTGTAATCTTTCCGTGTTTTTCACTTGCTTGAGATGTCCCAAAGTGCAGTCAGTGTTAGGTTCTAAGCAAATTCCAGCAGCCATGTCACGCACAGCAAGATCCCATAGACAGCAGATGAAATAACGACGAATGACATTGCTGGTTGAAGGATCAACATTGGCCAACATCTATCAGATCTCCCTGCTCTTCTTTGAATAGCACACTGGAACCTTCTACATCTGACAAAGACTCCTGCAACAGTGTACCGCTGCACTGAAGTGTCAGCCTAGATTTTTGTACTCTGATCCTGCAGTGGGATTTGAACCTACAGCCTTCTGACCCAGAGATGAGAGTGTAACGTGCTGAGCCAGGGCTGGCGCCATTTGAATTGAGTTTTGCTCTTGATGGAGCAGCCTTGATTTTGGTGGTTCTTTTGCTCCCAAGTTCCCACCATGAGAGAGATAAATGGCCAGATAACCCGTTTTTTAGTGATGTTGGTTAAGGGAAAACAGAGTGAACTCCTCTGCTCTCATTTGAAATAGTGCCATGGGACCTTTCACATCCGCAAGAGGGCAGGGGAGGCCTCGCATTAATGTTTCATTGTAAAAAATGGCACCTCCAACCGAGCAGCCATGTCTCAGTGCTGCACTGGGCGGCAATGTGCTTGAGCCTATGATCTTTTGAATCAGAGGAGAGAGTGCTACCCATTGGACCATGGCTGCCACCAATTGGAAAGCTCCTGCATTGTCATTCAGAAAGTCGGGTCATTCACTAATGGTCTTCAGGGAAGGGGAGCCTGTCTGCCTGCAAGTGACTCCAGTCCACATTGATTGGTTCAGTGCCACCCATTCTTGCTACTGAAGAAAATGCCCACCATCGCCTTCTGTAAATGGCCAATAAACGTGGCCATATTGTTACTTCCCACATCCTGAGAACAGAATAAATGTTGCCTCATTGTGTAAGTATGTATTAAAACAGTGACGAGAAATGGACAGAAAATATGGAGTAGACCAGGAAAGTTCCAAGGTTAAGCAGTAGTACGGCTAATCACTAAGGTTCATCATAGTTGGCCTTCACACTCAATCTTGTATATTTTTTTGTGCACTAACTCGACTTCTGTTCTCGTTGCTGTCGATTATTTTTTTGGGCAACTTTTGCCAATGTCAGCTGTGTGGCCCGGTACTCTTGGCTCCGAACCAGGAGATTGTGGGTCCAAGAGTCCCGCTCCAGGGGCAGGATTTTCCCTTCGTTGGGCGGGCGGACCTGGGAGCAGCCACGAAATGGACCCGCAGCCCCCGATCGAGCCCCGAGCGCCAAGTAAGGGCCAAGTAAAGGAACTTTCACGCTGGCTGGCCCTTACTTGGCGCTCGGGGCTCGATCGCGGGCGGTGGGTCCATTTCGCGGCCGCTGCCAGGGGCACAGAGCTGCCTCCGGGAGCTGAAGAATTGGGCAGTGATCAATAAAGGTTTTAAAGATGAAATAAACATCCCCACACATGTGACTCAGTCACACTCATGTTTGAAATGATGGCAAAGATGTTTTTACTGGTTTTACATTTGCCGTTGGAAACCCCATCCTGCCCGTGGATGAGGTTTCGTTAAAAATGCAAAGGCCCCGCCTGGCCTACTCGCCCGCCAACCGAATGGTTGAACGGGCGGCGAAAATACAAATTAAGTACTTGCTTAAGGGCTTTAACAGGCCTCTTAAGTCTCAGCAGGCGCGCTGCGGACTGGCGCGCGCCCCCCACCGGCCGAAAGATCGCGAGAGTGCGCGAAGATGTCGGGACGCTTGCCCGACGCCATCGCGTGCGATTTTACGGCCGATCGGGTCAGGCGCCGGACGAACGTAAAGTCCTGCCCCAGGACTTCAGTGCAGGAGTCTAGGCTCCTGTCTGAGGTGCTGTCTTTTGGATGAGATATTAAACTGAGGCCCCCCGTCTGCACTCTCAGTTGGACATAAACGAACCCGTGGGCCTGTTGCAAAACAAGAGAGGGGAGTTATCCCCAGTGTCCAGGCCTCAATCAACACCACTAAAAAACAGATTATCTGCCTATTATTTCCGTGCTGTTTGTGGGAGCTTGCTGTGTGCACATTGGTTGGTACTCTCCCTGCATTGCAACAATGGCTACACTTTAAAAAAGTACTTCCTTGGCTGAGAAGCAGTTTGGAACATCCTGAGGCCATGAGAGGCGCTACGTAAATGCAAATCTTTATTATGCCAATATCTCCCATTCTGTTTCTCTATGTCAATTGTCACAGTAAATTCTGCCAGCAAGTGGCTCTGTGGAATAAGCTTCTGATATCTCTCTCACCGCTATCAGCATTTTGAATATAAAACATTCGTCCATTGACCATAGATAATGCCACGGAAATTTATTAGGAACTAAATTAAAGCCAGGGATTGAATCTAACCCTGGGACATTCCCAGTCTGTAATACTCAGCCAACCATGACATAATCTCATGAGCCATCACAGGAGTTGGTTGCAAGTTGTGTGGGAGGGAATGTAGATTAATGGAAAGGGTTTGTGTTCAGATTAAAATCTTGATTGCGATTTATTGGCCAGTTGAGGCTTCTAATGTTAGCGAGAGATAAAGAACACTAATTCTCTGGTCTTTGTTCCCCACCCTATTCTTTACAGATGAAGTTAAGGCTCTGGAGCAACCAACTCCATACGGACATCTGGTCATTCAAGATCCAATCCCTATCCTCTATGCCCAGGAGAACACCATACAGGTCTCTGTATCCAAAGCAAAATCTGAAATCTCGAGCCTACAGCTTCAGGATATGGATGCAGGTTCCCCAACACAGCAACTAGCTGACTCAATGTTGCAATCTATCTCCTCAACAGATGCCAACCAAATGATTCCCTCTTCTCCATTACCAATTGCAACAAGCCCTCAATCATCTGCCTTCACATCTTCCAACTCAGCGCTACAGACTTCACAGGTTCCCAGTTTAAGGGCTGACAGTTCTTCATTTACCTGGATTAGCTCAAGACCACAATCACCAACTTCAGCCTTCCCTAATTCCTCATCAGCAAACTTGCTTCTCTCTGCTTCCAGCGTTAATAAACAAGCTCCTTCATCGACAACAAGTTCTCGAGCACAGTCACCTACCTCACAATGTCTGGGCCACGCTCAGCACAACTCGCTCCTGACTACTGCGACCAAACCAGTTCCTCTTCCATCCCAAACAAGTTCCAGAGCGTGTTCCCCGACTTTGGAATGTTGCAGTCTCTTGGCACAAAATCAGCACCTAAGTTCAAAGGAACACATTCCACCTCCCTCCCCATTAAATTGCAAGGACCAGTCACCGATTGCAGATTGGTCAAGTTCAGCACTGGAGGGAGCATTTCCATCAAGCACAAAGTCAATGAGCCATCGAATCCGTCCATCCCAGACTCCTACCAAGACTCAGCCACCAGCTCTACTGCGCAGTAACTCTGCAGAGCCAATCTCTGATCACCAGCGTGATGGTTCAGGGGTCAAATATCTTGCTCCTACCGCTGATGAATTACTCAAACAGTGTCTCATGGTGAAGACTCAAGATGCAGAGAGCTTGGAAACTCCGTCGGAGAGAACCTCAGTGGATCAGTCGCAGTCTCCAGCCTCCACCGGCATGGTACATGAGACACCTCCAGCCAAGTATGGCAGCTCTTTAATGTGCACTAGCTCAGAACTTTGCTGCTCACTGCCAACATGGGTCAGCCTCCGTGGAAGGTCTCCATCCCCATCTGCCATAAAACAGCTGGAACAGTCAATGAAGCCCCCAAAAGGCAGTGCTGCTTTGGCACGTGCTACTCACACAGTCCAGCCATCCCCATCCATGGGTCCCGATGCCAAGATGTCTTCACCGCTTCAAACACGGAACAGCCCCACGATATGTGCCACGTCCTCCAGGGAGCAGGAGTGGCCACCATCACTATCCAACCCTAGGACAGACTTGCTTCCTCCAAAGTGCACAAGTTCAATGTTGGATTCTGGTTGTCCATCGAAAACTGCCAAAGATTGCTCTCCATTCCTTCCAGGGAACAGTGTGGAGGCACAGCCCCTTTCACTAAGTTTAAGACTGCGATCACCCTCTCCCTTTCGCCACCAGGGCCGGATGCAGTCATCAGATTCAGGGGGCTCCAAGCAATATGAAGAGCTCCCGACCTTCAGCAATCGAAGGCCGGACTCTCTTCAGTTGTGCACAGCGACCTCCTTGCACCCTGGCCCCACAGTTCAATCACCTTCACCCTCTGCTACCACTCGACAAGTTCACTCTCCGTCCTTGCTGTGCCCAAAGCAACGGGCCCCTTCTCCAGCTCTGCCTAGTTCAAGACCTCAGTTGCAATACCAAAGAGGGAGAGTCAATTCTTTACCTTTGTTAAGCGGACCTGAAGCCTTCAGCTGCAACAAAACAGTGCAGTCATCCTCTTCAGACACTGGTCTGGGAGTCTGCTTATTCCTGTCATCACCAGTAAATTCATGGGTGCCACCTACAGATGCCACTGAGAGCTCCTACGCCAACCCAGCTGTGGCACAAAGAGATTCCCAGGAGCAAGATTCACTCTCCAGTTGCAGTAACTCTGAGACACATCCTCCAGGTCAAGGCTTTCAGCTGTCACCACAGTGTGACAAAGGATTGAGGTTGCATCCTCCATCCCCATTGCCTCAAACGCCATGTCCTGACTCCTCCACTTCAAGTTATTCAGCATCTCCGACACAAGCCTCACCCTTCAAAAACCTCAGGGATCAATGTCCCTCGCAAAATGCAGAGACAGCGAACACACTGGCCCTCCTGCACACGAGTGCAAAACCCTGTTCACCTGCGGTGGACCCAGGACTTCCTCTTGCCTCTCAGTCCTGCACCTGTCCACCAACTGGAACCCAGCTCCACAAAGAGACCATCTCCCCTTTTAAACTAGACAGAAGCTCGGAGCACCAATCTTCAGCTGTCAACCCGTCACCAACAGCTCCTCCATCAGCAACCCCGGCTCCCGGAATATATTCCCTGATGCGTAGTCACTCTGTCGACGTCTTTACCCCTGTCTCATGCTCCGGATCCAGGGTTCACTCTCCAGTGTCCACCTGCACTCTCCGAAGGATGAGGTCCACTTCCCCAGAAAGGTCCAGCTCCACAGGACTATCACCATCATCCTCACAGACGAGCTCGAGAGTAGGATCCCCTGTTTCACTATACATCAGTATACAGGCCCAGTCACCTACATCCTCCATAGGCCCAACATCATCTTGTCAAAGCTCCAGAATAACGTCACCCCCCATGTCACCTCCTACCTCCAGCCCCAATAAATGGCCCAATGGTTCAGTGCAGGTGAATCAGCAAACCGGAGGAACCAGTAAGTCTTGTGTTAACATCAGAGATTGGTCGTGTAGCCCAGCATATGGAGGTTCTAGGGGCATCGGCAAAGGCTGTGTCAGAGAGCTGACCAACGGGCGATTGTACAACAAGGAACAGTTCCGTAGTCTATCTTGCACTAGTCCAGAACTCCCCCATTCTGCTGAGTGTAAAACCAGCCCCTCTCCTGAAGAACTGGAGACCGTCACATGGCCTGTTGTCCATGAGCTTCGGTCAAGGGGCGCCATGGTTGATGGTGAAGATTCCATGTCTCAGAGCTGCCAGAAGACAGAGCGAGAGGACGCGGTGATGGTCACGGGTTGTGCCGAGTCGCCTGACCGGAGGGCGGAGAGCACGGGGAGGTTGATGGACGTCACCGATGGCGGGGCTGCTGACCTTTCGGCTATTGAGGCCGGCAACGGCCAAGCCGAGAGCTTCGGCAGTTCGGCGCCGGGTAAGAGCCCGACTGAAGCTAGTCCGAGCAGAGAGAAAGGGAACGTGAAAGCCAGCTACTCCACCACAGTGAACCTTCAAATAGGGGGCAGGGGGGGGACAGCGACCTTCAGCAAGGCCCAGGTGAGTCTAACACAGATGTTCCTACCAGTGATGGGACAGTCCGTGAGAAAGGTCACTGGAGGCAGTGGAGCTTTGCAAACAACGTGATCGAGACCCACGGTCCCATCGCTGTCATCAACAAAGCTTCAAAACTGCCAAAGAACCTCATTTCTATCCCACTAGCGTACTTTTGTTAACAGGATCATAATATGGAACACACAGAAAATGTTTAACCTCACCAGCACAGACCAGGACCACCCCCCCCCCAATATGGAAAGACAGCGGCATTCGGGAAAATGTATTACAACCGCGGGCGATGGACACTGTCACCTTTTGAGAATTAGAGATTGCCAAAGAGAAGGCAAGGCCCACGTGGGGCATCCCAATGAATTCCAGGACTCTGCAGAAGGCAGTAAAGAGTACAAAACATATCGGGTCTTAGGGGGGTTAAGTCATGAGGGCGGCTTGCAGAAATGTGACTTGTAGCCCCCTGGAGACTGAGGGTCTGACCTCAATGAGATGATTAAAGGTTGCGATAGGGTAGATACAAGGAAACTATTTTCTCCGATGGGCGGATCGAGAGCAAGCGGCTATCACCTTAAAAATTAGGGCCAGGTCATTCAGGAGAGTGATGAGAAACACAATATGTCATAGAAATGTGGCATTCTCCCACTCGGCAAAAGGCTGTGGGTGCTGGGAGACAGTTGGTGCTTCCAGGGCTGAGATTGATAGATTTTTGTCTGGTAAGATTATCAAAGGATCAAGGAGCAAAGGTGGGAAAATGGAGTTGAGATGCAGATCAGCTATGATCCAATTCAACAGCAGAGGAGGCTCGAGGGGGCTGAGTGGCCTCCTCCTAAGGACAGATAGTTTAAACACCAAGTTCCATCATTTTGCTCAGTTTGTCCATCTTGAGTGAAGACAGGATTGTTGAAAGATAGTGTGGTGTTTGAAAGAGCCTCACAAATACAGAATGCATGTTTGCGAATGTCTGCGATGGTTCGTATTAGTGTGCTTGAGAATTCAAAGTTGAGAGGAGTTAGAGTTATTGAGAGCCAAGCCGGGCCCATCTCTCCGATGGCTCGGGTGCTAAAGGTGCTGCCCAGTGTTGTATTGCATCGTGAAGAGAACAGAAAGGGTTAGTGATTGGTTCCTGGCCTGCTTGGAGTTGGCCAACATCACCCAGCACAACGATTGGTTATTGAGAGAGCAGTGGGTCTCGTGCCTGTTGGAACATTTGCATGTGAACATTGGGTAGAAGAGGACTTGTCATCCCACGCGCTTCCCCCGAAGTTCAAATGGCCTGACGGTCAAGGCTCATGGGCGGGGAATAATTCCCATTTCCACCTCCTCGCCCAGGAGTGGGTGTCAGAGTTTCGGGTGTGGCTCTCCTCTCTTTCCACCGTTAACTTTACCGGTGGGAAACCCATGCCACATTTCCCACATGCTTTGGCGATGGGCTAAACCGGAAGAGTGCTGTTTGGGTGAGATACCAGGGCAGGGCAATTGGAACCCAGTGGGTTTCAGCAACCTTTTATTGGCAGTGGTGTGAGAGAATCAGAGTGGGGGAGGAAGGAAGTTGACACATTAGTGGTTGGAAGGCTCCAGGGGATGGGGGTAGGGGGCGGTATTGCAGACGAATGGTGGGGGGTCACAGGAAAAAGAATGTATTGGTACGAATGTACAATGTTGTTTCAGCTGCTTGATTGTAAATGGAAGGGTGGCTGGTCGATGGGCAGGTCACCTGTATCATATCGCTTGGCCCACAGTTAAGCGTGCTGCGGATGAGATCAAAGTGTTCAAATTTAACCACGAAGATGGCTAAAAAAAACAGCGCAATGTCCAGGACTTAACGGAAGGAAGAGCCCAGTAGGTTCTCTTGGAGAGCAACGTTCTGTGATACTGCCTCAAATCAGAGAGAAGGCACTTAACTTTTTGACTTGCACTGTACACCCTAAAGGCCATATCTTGGCTTTATGTTGCATTGGGGAGTGCTTTGTGTGTTTTTTTTTAAATACCTACGAAAGGTCTAGTTTTTATTTTTGTTAATTGCAATGTATGTATCATTATTTGTCATGAACTCTTTAAGAAAAAGAGAAGGCACAGTTCTGTAAATATCACAACTAAATAATGTGTCATTGCAATCCTGCCCATCAGTTGACCTGGGATCTCTTTTGTCTTTTCAATTTATATGACTTTTGTTGAAATAAAGAAGTTTGTTAAGGCCATACAAGTGACATCTTAACTTTCCTGGTTTAAGGTACTAATTTATAATTCGATTTTTAACAAAAGATCCTTGCATTCATATAGTGCCTGACCTCAGAATCTATCAACACACTTAGACTTTTGAAATGTTAGTCACTGTTGTGCAACATGATAATGACCAGATCATTTGTTTTTTTTTCAATGATGTTGGTTAATGGGTAAACGTTGGCTCGGGTATCATGGAATCAAGTGAAATGTTAGTGCTCAGGTGTTGAGAATGGGACTTGGACAGGCTTCTGAAACAGAGATGATGAGAGAGCCACCCGCAGAGCGCTGAGTTCCGACTGGTGAGCTGTGCACGAAGGCAATGCTCCAATAGTGCACCCAGTTTCTCCTACCTACACTAACTTCTTTACTTTCCACGATTACATTGAGTGCGCTCCAAGTCCGTGGTCCAAAATTCACACTTGACTGAAGTCTGAATGCAACAATGCAGTTAACCAGCCTATGTTAAGCTTCCTGTTACTCAAGTTTAATGATCGAGAACTCATCAGGGGTTGGCTCAGGAGAGAGCTGCCCTGAGTTCCTGCATTTGGTGATGGTGCAGGGCTGATGTGTGCCTGCGACCCTCCATAAGGCGATTGAAGCTCGTTTGCAATCTTTTTAGAAAGCCCTAGAGAGAGAGTGCAGAGTGAGAGGAGGGGTGCTGTTGAGCGGGAGTTGGAGAATGCCTCCTTCTATAGTTAACTCTCAACGGTCAAGAGATGCAAGATCTCCAGAACCTCCTTGAAGACTCTCAGCTGCTGGATAAATTTGAAATCAATTGTTCAGGAATCCTCCCCTTTTAATGACTTGAAAAGAATTTAAGGAATAGGAGCAGGAGTTGGCTAGACAGACCCTCGCACCTGCTCTGCCATTCGGTAAGATTAACTCCACTTTCACCCCCATGTTCCTTAATTCCCTTAGAGCCTAAAACCTACCGACCTCGGCCTTGAGTACACACAACGGTGGAGCATCCACAGCCTCCTGGGGTAGCGAGTTCCAAAGATTCACAGCCTCCTGAGTAAAGAAATTCCTCCTCATCTCAGCCCTCAATGGCCGTCCCCTTATCCTGATAGGCCGGAATTTTTAGCTTTATCGTGCCCAACCCGAACGAGCGTAAAGTGACGCGCGATGACGCCAGGCGAGTGTCCCGATGTCATCACGTGGTACTTCGGTGGTGGGCGCGCATGTGGGAGTTGGCAACACGCCCGCTGGCATTTGAAAGGCCTATTAAGGCCGTTAACAATCTAACCGCATTAAATTTTTTCGCTGCCTGCCCGGCCTTACGGTTGGCGGGTGGGCGAGAAGGCCAGGCGGCCTTTGCATTTTTTGCGAAGCCTCATCCACGGGCGGGGGTGAGGTTTCAATCCAATCATTTAATAAATTTTTAAAATTTTCACGCTAACATGTCCCTGCTCGTGTACAGAGTCATTTCACTCCTTAAAATGCTTTATTTTTAAATTTTTATAGCACCATCTCCCCGAGGCAGCTCTGTGCCTCAGCGAACTTTCCCTGCAAAGTTCTCCCTCGCCCCCCCCCCCCACACATAGGCAGCGCTTCACGCTTAAGGCCTGTCACCAGGAAATCATGGTCCAGGCCCGATCGCGGGCAGAGGTCAGCTTCCCGACGGGGTAAAAACCCTGCCCTATGACCCCCCCCCACCAACGTCCGACAATTCTAGACTCTCCAGTCTAGGGAAACACCCTCTCTAACCCTGTCAAGCTTTTCAGTGAGTGCCCCTCTTATTCTCTTAACTCCATAGAACATAGGCCCATTTTACTCAATCTCTCCCTCATAGGGGGCAACCTTTTCATCCCAGGAATCAGCCCAGGAACCTTGTTGCAAACCCTTCAAAACCAGTCAACATAAACCTTATCATTTGTGTGAAAGACTTGCATCTGTTTTCTCTTGCAGCACAGAAGCATCTATTGAAAGTGGCCCTCCTGACTCCCAAAACAAATCTAAAGGTGTCAGCTCTGCAATTACCTTTGGCACCATCGATGGCCAAACGTTTAACATGTTCACAAGGGATTGCGAACCTGTTCTCCACAAAACGCTCCAATATAGAAGTGTTTTCAAAATAGCAGCCCATGCGATTAAAGGGACAGGGATGCGCGGATCTGCAATTGGTTCAGAGCCTGGAGTAGAGAGTTGGGGGTGGTTTTGTTCTACAGGCGGGAGGGATGTATCCAGTGGTATCCACCAGGGGGCACAAGCAGGATTAATGCTCTTATCAATTTTAAACTCTATTAATTATTGATATTACTGACCCTGCTTGGATATAATTTCAAACTGAAACTTGGAAGTGGTATAAACAGTGAGGAGAGTCACAGTATGAGGGACATTGTGGTAATATCATTAGATTAGTGAGGCCCAGGCTAATGCTCTGGGTTCAAATCCCATCATGGATTTTAAATTAAATTAACAAATCTGGAGTTGGAAGCTGGTCTCAGTAACAGGGACCATGACAACTATCGTCGATGACTAAAAACCCACCTGGCTCACTAATGTCCTTTAGGGAAGGAAATCTGCCGTCCTTACCTGGTCTGGGCCTACATGTGACTCCAGACCCACAACCGTGACCTCTGAAATGGCCTCACAAGCCACTCAATTCAAGTGCAACTAGGGATGGGCAGCAAATGCTGGCCAGTGACATCCACACTCCATGAAACATTTCTAGAAAAACACATGTCAGAATGACATGCAACAATATAAACATTTCAAGGGAGATGAACTACAATGGTGTCAGCCAAGGTCAACTTGGAACTTGCTACTTAACCTAATGTTGGGTGACTTGAATATTTCCACACTTACCAGCACATGTGATCACATGCAGCAGCTTGTGATCCTCCTGGTCCTTTGCCGTAGAAAACAGAGTGAAAATGAATAAATATTAAAGACCAGAGTCTTTTCCATGTGAATGAACTTGTCAACATGGAAGTTTTGTTTGACGGGGTGAGATAGAAAGGACAAGAGGGATTTCGGGAGGTTGTCCCAGACCTTAGGGATGTGACGGATAGCAATCCTGCCATCAGCGGAGGGGTGAAAGGAAGAGGAAGAAAGAAGCTGGAGAGTAAATCGCAGCTTCAGTGGCCACAAGTGGTCGGGGCTTTGAGCTTCCACCCGAATCACAAAGCTTCAAATGGCTCAGTATCTCCATTAGGTCACTCCTGGCACAGTCACAATGGGCCAAATGGCCTCCTTTGCTGTCCCATCCTACGACTCTGTGAAATTGCCCAGAAGAAGGGGATATAAAATTGGAGGGTACAGAGGGGTTTACAGAGTGAGTTCCGGACGCTGGAGGATGGAGATCAGTGAGAAGGGCGTTGGTGAATTTGAATTTCGGAAGTTTCGGTCACAATGGAAGAGTCATCGGCAATGCAGAACGAGGTGAGGGCAAGTAATGCCATGCGAATGGAAGGAAGTGGATTGAAGTTCACTAAGATCGCCTTTATCCACCTCTAAATTCACTTCCGTCTCCAATCACCTGAAACCCTCATTCATGCCTTTGCTACCTCTAGACTTGACTTCCAACCCACTCCTGTCTGGCCTCCCACATTCTTACCCTCCTTAAACTTGAGGTCATTCAGAACTCTGCTGTCCATGTCTTAACAAGCCCCGTTCCCCTTTCACCCCTGTGCTCACTGACCTACATTGGCTCCTGGTTAAGCAACATTTCAATTTTAAAATTCTCAACCTTGTTTTCCAATCCCCCCCTGGCCTCCCCTCTCCATGTTTCTGTAATCTCCTCCAGCCCACAACCCTCTGAGATCTCTCCCATCTGTTAATCCTGGTCTCTTGAGCATTCCCAATTAAAATCGCTCCACCATTGGTGGCTGTTGCTTCAGCTGCCTGGGCCCTATGCCCTGGAATTCTTTCCCCAAACCTCTCCAACTCTCTAACTTGCTTTCCTCTTTTAAGACACTCCTTAAAACCTACCTTTTCGAGCACGTTTTTGGCCATCCGACCTAATGGCCCAGACCTTCCTGTCTCCGGGATTGTTGGAGACTACGTACAACCCAAGATATCCGTTGGGACCCTGTGGAAATCTTGATGCACGGACCTCCATGGGACCAGGGATGGACAACTCCCTGCCCTCCGGGACCCTCCGCAAGTGTGTCCGATGCTGAGCTGGAGACGGGGAGCTTAGACGGTTCCATGGTACTTACCTGGATAGTTAGCCAGGAAATGTTAGACAGAAAAATCCTAGTCTAATTCCTGGGTAACTAGAAAACGTACCCCCCCACCGCCAATGCCCCACCAATCACTCACACTGACCCACAACCCCCCCCCACCCCCCAAGACCCCCTGACCCGACACGACTACCCCCCCCCAATCCAAACGCCCCCAAAACACATGCCACCTCACCCACATACCACCATCCATTCACCCATTCATTAACATTCATGCTGGGCATTTAAACTTACCATAAAGGTTTGGGGGAGGGTGGGGGGGAGCGGGTTGCCTCCACTCACCCCACCCGGTAACACGGCAGGCCTGCTATGAAGTTCTCTGATGGGCGCTGCCCTCAGCATTCCCGGGGAATCCCAGGGACTGGAAGGCCCACAAGAAACGTGGAGCAGCACCAAGTGCAGTGGCAATCCGACAACGATTTCCACTTTGAGCAAGAGCCAAGAACATGTTGGGACATTCCAATAAACTACAGGCACTACAGCTTCTGAACTCCCCACCTCGAAAGGCAGTGTCACTGAATATTTTCAAGGTGGAGGTAGGTCGACTCTCATTAGGCAAGGGAATCAAAGGTCATCGGGGGTCAATGTGAACGTGGAAATCATCACTTTAAAGGCAATATACAATTACAAATTGTTGTTAACTCAGGAGTACGGTGAGGTAAAGCAGGAGGTTCTGATTGACAAAGGAGGTGAAGAAATGATTAAAGAAAGCGTCGTGGAGGATTGAGACCTCAGGAGTAACAGACCCATGATTGATGCTGAGGCTGAGAGGGTGGTTACTGAGTATGGTTGGGAGAATTGATGGTGAGGATACAAGGGCAGAGAAGTCCGAGGAGAAGGAGTCAAAAAGGTGAAGGCGGGAAGAATAGGGCTGCGTAGAAAATCCGATTTAGTTATTCACAGTTCAAGGAAACAATGTCAGTGAATAGAGTCCAACTTTGCTGCATTCATAGAGGGTCACAGAGTGATTATAGTGTGTGAAAGGCAAGTTGCAGCTTGGCTAAGGATGCCAAACATCTAGAGGTGTTGGTGCTTGTTCCTTTTACAGAAGTGTTAATAGGCAGACGCTGAGGACTCTGAAGCTTAGGCTGAGCTACATCCATAATCCTCTGCTTCAAGTCTCAGACCAGAGACAGGTCCAACCCCCAGCACCATAGGGGTTAGGGCCTGAATCCACCTCAGCCGGAACAGGGATCAAATCTCAAAACAAAAATCAAAATACCTGGAAAAAACTCAGCGGGTCTGGCAGCATCTGCGGAGAGGAGCATAGTTAACGGTTCGAGTCCGAATGACTCTTCAACAGAACTAAGTGAAAATAGAAGAGAGGTGAAATATAAGCTGGTTTAAGGTGGGGTGGGACAAGTAGAGCTGGATAGAGGGTCAGTGATAGGTGGAGATAACCAAAAGATGTCACAGACAAAAGGACAAAGAGGTGTTGAAGGTGGTGATATCTAAGGAATGTGCTAATTAAGGGTAGAAAGCAGGACGAGCAAGGTACAGATAGCCCTAGTGGGGGTAGGGTGGGGTGAAGGAATCGAAATAGGCTAAAAGGTAGAGATAAAACAATGGATGGAAATACATTTAAAAATAATGCAAATAGGTGGGAAAAGGAAAATCTATATAAATTATTGGAAAAAAAAGGGGGGGATCGGAAAGGGGGTGGGGATGTAGGAGAAAGTTCATGATCTAAAATTGTTGAACTCAATATTCAGTCCGGAAGGCTGTAAAGTGCCTAGTCGGAAGATGAGGTGCTGTTCCTCCAGTTTGCGTTGAGCTTCACTGGAACAATGCAGCAGGCCAAGGACGGACATGTGGGCATGAGAGCAGGGTGGAGTGTTAAAATGGCAAGCGACAGGGAGGTCTGGGTAATGCTTGCGGACAGACCGAAGGTGTTCTGCAAAGCGGTCACCCAGTCTGCGTTTGGTCTCTCCAATGTAGAGGAAACCGCATTGGGAGCAGCGAATGCAGTAGACTAAGTTGAGGGAAGTACAAGTGAAATGCTGCTTCACTTGAAAGGAGTGTTTGGGCCCTTGGACGGTGAGGAGAGGGGAAGGTAAAGGGGCAGGTGTTGCATCTTCTGCGGTTGCATGGGAAGGTGCCGTGGGAGGGGGTTGAGGTGTAGGGGATGATGGAGGAGTGGACCAGGATGTCCCAGAGGGAATGATCCCTGCGGAATGCCGCCAGGGGGGTGAAGGGAAGATGTGTTTGGTTGTGGCATCATGCTAGAGTTGGCAGAAATGGCGGAGGATGATCCTTTGAATGCGGAGGCTGGTGGGGTGATAAGTGAGGACAAGGGGGACCCTATCATGTTTCTGGGAAGGAGAGGAAGGTGTGAGGGTTGATGTGCAGGACACGGTTGAGGGCCCTGTCAACCACCGTGGGTGGAAAACCTCGGTTAAGGAAGACATGTCAAAGGAACTGTATTTGAAAGTGGCATCATCAGAACAGATGCGACGGAACCGAGAGAATGGGATGGAGTCGTTACAGGAAGCGGGGCGTGAGGAGCTGTAGTCAAGGGAGTTGGTAGGCTTGTAATGGATATTGGTGGACAGTCAAACCTCGGCCTCTTGGCACCAATCTAATCCACAGCAGCCGTCCAGCAGACTGACTCCCCAAGGGGTTTGAGCGGCAGTGACAGCACACACTGTTACATGCACACTGTAGTCTGGAGCTATGGATAGTGATGGTGGAGGCCCCAACTCTCTTCCCATCAAATGGCTGATCGGGAATCTCTCCTGCTCTTACCACCTGCCGTTGGCGTGTGTTGGAAGGGTTTGCAGGTTGATATTCAATCTTGTTTGGCTGCGTTATGAACGCACCTTCCTTGGCCATCAAGACCTGGAGTGAGACTTGAATCCAGAGCTCCTGGCTCAGAGATAGGGACACTAACCCACTGCGCCACAAGACCATCTTCCTATATACCTGTAATAAATAAATCATTTCTTGTTGCCAATGAACTGCTTTTCTTACATTCCAAATCAAAGCCATTATTTCCTTTTCCCAATGGGACAACCAGGCATTCCCATTTATTCCCTGGGATTTCTCTCTGGAAAGCAACAGGTTTCACTAGGGTATCCAGTACTGTCCTCAATCAACAACAACTTAAACTGACACAACAACTTTCACACAGACAAACACCCCAAGGTGTTTGATAAGAGGTAGAATCAAGGAAAGGGACATGATGCAGCAGACCGAGATATTTGGAGATGAGACCAAATCAATGGAAAATCATTGCATTTCCACAAGAAACTGAAAGGAGAGGAGGGGCGTGGACAGATAGAGGTGCCGACGGAGGGATTTCCAGACCTTGGGGCCTAGGCAGCCGCGAGTAAGGGTCACCAATGGGGTGGTGAGGGAAGGGGTGAATGTACAAGAGGCCAGGGTCAGGGGAACAGACATCTTGGGAGAGTGGGCTGGTTAAGCTAGAGGGGGCTACAGAGGAAGAGGCAAGGAATTGGAGGGGTTAAAACATGAGGCTGAGAATTTTAAATTTGAGGCATTCGGGGACTGGGAGCCTGTGGAAGTCAGGAGGAGATGGATGATGAGTAAGTGGGAAGGTGCAGGAGAGGATGTGGCCAGCAGGGTTTTGGACGAGGTGGTGTGTGTGTGCTTGGTGAGAAGCTGACCAGCTCTATTGGAATACTCAAGTCTGCAGATGATAAAGGTATGGCTGAGGGTTTCAGCAGCTGAATAGCTGAGTCAGGGGCAGAGATGAGGGCTGATACAGAGGTGGAAGTAGGTGGAAATGGGGTCTGAAGATCAGCTCAGGGTCAAGAGGATCCTGAGGTTGAGGACTGGCAGGTTTGGCCTGAGAAAGAGACCGAGGTTGGAATGGAATTGATGGTGAGAGTACGGGAGCTTGTGGAAGCTGAAGATCGATGGCTTTAGGTCTTGCCACTGTTTAACTAGTGAAAGTTCAACAAAACTGGACTTGTACCAAGCAGACTGACGACACACAGGTGGTGGAGTGAAGTAGCTAGATTCATGTTTGAAGCTGGTTGTTGAATATTGGAAAGTGAACTGAGAAAGCATGAAATCAGAGCTGTGTCTAACCACAGTCTCAATCTATGTCCACAAAAAGCATTTGCACTGGGATCATAATTCAGAGCAGGAGCCTTGCAATACTATCCTTCCCAAAACCTCAGCAAAGACACAAAACTAATTCCAGTGATCAGCTGAAAAACCCCAAGCCAGAGATTGAAACTGGGATACATGAAAAAAAGATAAGAAAGCCTTACATTTCTATAGTGCCTTTCACAACCACCGGACACCCCCAAGGCGATTTACAACCAATGAAGGGCTTTTTGAAGTATAATAACTGTTGTAGTTTAGGATAAATGTGGCAGCCAAGCTCCCACAGACAGCAGCGTGATAATGACCTGATAATCTGTTTCAATGTTTATTGAGGGATAGAGATTGGCCAGGACATTGGGGACAACTTCCCTGCTCCTCTTCGAAGAAGTTCCATGGGATCCTTTACATTTATTTACAGGGGGCAGCTGAGGCCTCAGTCCAATGTTTCATCTGAAAAGCAGCAACTGCAGCACTGGAAGTATCAGTCTGGATTTCAGCACTCACGCCCTAGAATAGGGCTTGAACCCACAGCCTCCTGACTCAGGGGTAAGAGTGTTACCCACAGTAACGCATGACCCAAATAGCACATGAGAGGTTTGCTAGTTTGTCCAATCAATCAGATGTTACTTCAAGCTGTCCCATTAAAAGCCAAAAAAAAATGCTCAATGTAACCTCTGTTTTTGTGATTGTGGGCGATGGATAAATATTGCCTCATCTTTTGATTATGTTCCTTTACATTGACATGAATTCAACACTTAGTTCAACAATTTCAGATCGGAACCATTGCCCCCAATTTTTCAAACAGCATCTCCTGGCAATGACCCTGCTGCTGCCATTTACACCTCCTTTCGACCCATCTTTTGTTTCTTTACTCGTCCCGCGACCGACTCCTTTTGTCTCGCACCATCATCCCTTTTGCCATTTAATCTCTCCTACCTTCACAGACCGGCCCCTCTCCCCCGCTCATCCCTTTCTCTCCTTGCCTTTGCTTAAAAACCTGCTCCATCTCTTTTTTCCAGTCCTGACAACGGGCCACAGACCTGAAACGTTGGCTCTGCTTCTCTCTCCGCGCACACGTTCCTCACCGATTCGGTGTTTCCACCAGAGGGAAGGGCAGTGATTCCATCGGTCAGCTCCAACACAGTATCATTTCGAAAGGAGCCACCATGTTCTCTTTGTGGAGTGGAACCTTCGTAGGTTCAAAGGTCTACTTTTGTCATCTCATTTCATGGCAGTAACTCCTCGACCTTCATTACCAAAGCTAAGGCTTTGTTGGGAAACATGAAGGGATGAATGCATTTGTTTCATCTAATGGGTATTTGCATAATAGGGAAACAGCTCTCCTGCAAAGTGCAGCTGTGTTCATGTTTCGTTCTATTAAATGCCTTGTGTGTTTCAAGCACACTTTGTTCATTGGATGGGAACAGTTAGTCTTTTGCTTTTTCACAGAGATTTCTGATTCAAAATGAATGCAAAATTCAAAAAGAAAACCACAAGATTCCCTCTCTCCTGGAATGATAGCCGTCACTATGGTCTTGGTCTTGAACACGCATCGTGCCGGGGGTCCAGCCTCTGTCACATCCATCCGCAAACCCCTCGGGGGTTTGTCTGTCTCGCCTGTGAATGAAGAAATGTTGAAGGTTGTCAGTATTTCTCCAGCAGCCACAGATTCCCCACTTATTTTGTGTCACATAAGGGAACCTTCTATCTGTCCTGATTCTGCCAGACGCATTTATTTCCCTTGGCTATCTCACTAGGAGGGTAAATAGCAGTAAAGGGAAGGTCTTTCTGTATAGGTGTGGAGCGGAGAGACAACAGGGAAATTACATAAATTTACAGCACGCAACAGACCACTCAGCCTAACTGCTCCAAATAAGCTTCCTTTTACCCCTCTTCACCTCATCTGATTTTGCCCTTGTGTGTTCATTTTAATACCCCTCTATACGATTCACCTCAATCTCTCCATGTGCTAGCAAGTTCCACATTCTCCCCACTTTCTGGGGGAAGAGGTTTCCTCTGAAATTCTTATTGGGTTTATTCATGCTGAGGGAGTGCAGCACTGCTGGAGGTCCTGTTTCTCCTTTCTCCCCATTGTGGCTGGATTTAAAAGATCCCAAGGTCACCCCTCCCTATCTCTGTGACCTCCTCCAGTCCCTACAACCCTCTATCTCTGTAACCTCCTTCAGCCCCTACAACCCTCCCCATCTCTGTAACCTCCTCCAGCCCCTACACCCCTTCCTATCTCTGTAACCTCCTCCAGCCCCTACAACCCTCCCTATGTATGTAATCTCCTCCAGTCCCTACAACCTTCCCCATCTCTGCAACCTCCTCCAGTCCCTACAACCCTCTCCATCTCTGTAACCTCCTCCAGTCCTTACAACCTCCCTATCTTTGTAACCTCCTCCAGTCCCTACAATCCCCCTTATCTCTGTAACCTCCTCCAGCTCCTACACCCCTCCCTATCTCTGTAACCTGCTCCAGCCCCTACAACCCTCCCTATCTTTGTAACCTCCTCCAGCCCCTACACCCCTCCCTATCTCTGTAACCTCCTCCAGCCCCTACACCCCTCCCTATCTCTGTAACCTCCTCCAGCTCCTACAAACCTCCCTATCCCTGTAACCTCCTCATCCCTACACCCCTTCCTATCTCTGTAATCTCCTCCAGCCCCTACAACCCTCCCCATCTCTGTAACCTCCTCCAGCCCCTCCAACCCTCCTTATCTCTGTAACCTCCTCCAGCCACTACAACCTTCCCTATCTCTGTAACCTCCACCAGCCACTATAACCCTCCCTATCTCTGTAGCCTCCTCCAGCCCCTACATTCCTTCCTATCTCTGTAGCCTCCTCCAGCCCCTACAACCCTCCCTATTTCTATATAGTGCTTCAGCCCCTACACCCCTCCTTATCTCTGTAACCTCCTCCAGCTCCTACATCCCTTCCTATCTCTGTAACCTCCTCCAGCTCCTATATCCCTTCCTATCTCTGTAACCTCCTCCAGCCCCTACATCCCTTCCTATCTCTGTAACCTCCTCCAGCCCCTACATCCCTTCCTATCTCTGTAACCTCCTCCAGCCCCTACATCCCTCCCTATCTCTGTAATCTCCTCCAGCCCCTACAACCCTCCCTATCTCTGTAACCTCCGCCAGCCACTACAATCCTCCCTATCTCTGTAACCTCCTTCAGCTCCTACAACCCTCCCCATCTCTGTAACCTCCTCCAGCCCCTACAACCCTCTCTATCTCTGTAACCCCCTCCAGCCCCTACAACCCACTCAGATATCTGTGTTCTTCTAGTTCTGGCTG
>NC_135910.1:17856899-17859399 GCF_964194155.1 Cetorhinus maximus | reverse complement strand
CTCCTCATCGGTGATGTCTTCCCACCCGCGAGGAGTCTCCGATGAATCCAAATCCTTGTTTCCCCCCTTCCCTCTCCCCCAGCAACATCCACAGTGATTTTTAACCTCTGCTGTAGCGCCAATAGCAACCAGGACAGGATCACTGGCTTTTGGCCATTTGGTCCCCCTTTTCTTCGTACAGCCCCCACACCCCAAGTCAAAGCAGCAGCTTTTCTTTTCAAACCGGGGCGGGGGGTGGGGGCAATTTAATGAGTGAGGGGGCAATTAAATGATCAGAATCCTTATCAGTCTCGCTATAGGCCATTAAATTAGTCATTAATGTGCACACAACTGTTACTGCCTCACGAGTGGAAATGCATACAATTTGTTAGGTTTCTAGGGAAACACGACACACATAAACAAGCTGATGATCACTAGCCACTGTGGAGCATTAATAACCCGGGTTTCACTTTGATGCAGTGTTTATTTATGAAACAGGCCACTCTCATTTCAGTGACACAGAGGCTGAGACACACAATGGCCGTAAGAACTGAGGGTAATGCGTTGAAAACCCGAGGCGTTCATGTCCCCTGAGTTAGGCTATTGAGAAAAGGCTTCATCAGTGCAACGAGCGTTTACATACGACAGGAGGAATTCATTCTGCAAGGGGGCAGCTGCCAGGCTTTAAACTCTACCTGCTTTTGCATTTGAATCAAAATGAAATGTCATTAGGATCAGCTGTGGCGAACAGTTCAAAGATCAGAAACTCCGCGGATTAAACTAAGGAACTCATTTGAATTAACTGCAGGGCTGTGTTTGGAATAAATCGGGTCAGGGATGAGATTGCTTGAATAGACTGTCCTGAGGAAAGCGCTCCTGAGGCATCAACTGACTATTTTACAGGAGTGGGAAGGGGTTTTATCCCAGGGTTTGACCCTGAGTTGCAACTCCGAGGCCATCAGCCAGACAACCAGTAACTCTGTAATACCACCTGTCACCACCCCTGCCACATCCCAGTGGCTGGTAAAACCCTCATCTGTGCTTCCGCTGCTTCAGGGCTTGACTAATCCAGTGCCCTCTTGGCCTGGCTCCCACCTTCCACTCTCCGTGAACTGAATCTCACCCGAAACTCTGCTGCCTGTTTCCTAACACACACCGAGTCCCATTTGCTCGTCAACCCCGTGCTCACTGACCTACACTGGCTCCCAGCCCACCAAATCCTTGATTTTAAAATCCTCCTCCTTGTTTTCAAATCCCCCATGGCCTTGCCTGTCTGTGTAATCTCCTCCAGGTCTACAACCCTCCCAGGTCTCTGCGCTCCTCCAATCCTGGCTTCTTCCGCATCCCCCCCATTTTAATCGCTCCACCACTGGTGGCTGCACCTTCAGCTGCCTGGGATCCTAAGCTCTGGAATTCCCTCCCTAAACCTCTCCACCTTCCTCCCTCTCTCTCTCTCCTTTGAGACACCCCTTAAATCCTGCCTCTTTGACCAGGCTTTCGGTCAGCTGTCCTAAAGCTCCCAAAAGTGGCTCCGTCTCAAATGGTGATTTTAACAAAGTGTGAGATGCTCATGGGTCTATAAGGGAACATGTATCAGGAAATTGTGCACCCTAGGCTGTGATGATCCTTCCATTTGCAAATCACGGGCTGAGGGAGTGCGAGTGTAATCTAGCAAAGTTTTCTACTGGCCTGTGACTGAGAAAGTTATCCCTTGTACCCCAGTCAACGAAACCAGCAGTGAGGCTGAGGAAGATTGGAAGCTGAAGAAGGAGTCACTGGACAGGTATGATCGGTGAAGTAATAAAAGCAAAGAACTGCGGATGCTGGAAATCCAAAACAAAAACAGAAACAGAAATACCTGGAAAAACTCAGCAGGTCTGGCAGCATCGGTGGAGAAGAGCACAGTTGACGTTTCGAGTCCTCATGACCCTTCAAGGGTCATGAGGACTCAAAACATCATCTGTGCTCTTCTCCACCGATGCTGCCAGACCTGCTGAGTTTTTCCATGATTAGTGAAGTGTTATATACAAATCTACCTTGAACATATAACCATGACTTTCTAGCTGGGAGCCCAGTTAAGAGTAATGGGTTAGGCTGTATTCTGAAAGGTCTTTTCTGATCATCCTGAAAAAAGTATTTTGGAGGATTATGGATTTTAAAATGCAACTAAAAACAATACTGGGCAAAAGAATTTTTAAAAATCCCATTATCTTTGCAGTTCCAAGTAAACTGCTGTTTAATTTTACATTTATTGAACTTTCTATCTCTTAGGTGCACAGAACCTGAGATTCAATTTCGTGCCTAGAGAGTCTCATTATTGTCACCTCAGTGCTCTTGTTAAGAGCTAAACAATTCTTCGCAAATATCTGACCCAAATCGTCATCTGATCTCTTGTCAATCACAAAGACAAGGTGGTTAAAGGTTTGCAGATCTTGCCCGGGCTTTGACAGGCTCTCAGTTTCTTTCATGGAAACCTATTGATTAAGGAGAATGATGGGCTCATCTCCATCAAGAAACTCTG